>NC_090655.1:45460889-45463389 GCF_040937935.1 Hyperolius riggenbachi
TGGATGGTAACAAAAAGCTAACATCAGAGGAAAGTTAAAGGAGGTTTTGCAGCCTCATTCTTATAGAGCATCCTCATG
Source organism: Hyperolius riggenbachi (assembly GCF_040937935.1). Lineage (NCBI taxonomy): Eukaryota > Metazoa > Chordata > Amphibia > Anura > Hyperoliidae > Hyperolius > Hyperolius riggenbachi. The sequence continues at coordinate 45,460,968 of NC_090655.1, forward strand.
TCATGGACCATGTATTCTGGTATAACTTAGAGTGCAAAACCCCACACTGCCAGCCTCTGAATTCCCAAAGGAATAACAGCCTGTACAGAGGACAAGGGTAAACAGTACCAAACAAATCTAAAAAAAAATCTGGCATTTCAGGAGTTTAAAAAGCAATTTTTCCTTCCAAAACTTTAAGAGTGAAACCGTAACCAAGAATTGAACTTCATCCCAATCAGTAGCCGATACCCCCTTTCCCATGAGAAATCTATTCCTTTTCTCAAATAGACCATCAGCGGAGTCTGTATGGCTAATATTGTGGTGAAACCCCTCCCACAGTGTGATGACAGAACCATGATCCTGACAGTTTCCTGTCTGTGAACCTCATTGCATTGTGGGAAATAGCTGTTTACAGCTGTTTCAAACTGCCAAAAAAGCACCACCATGTCACCACAAATGTCAGAATGTAAATCAGGGAGAGGAAAGATTTTACAATAGGCAAACACTGACTAAATCATTTATACAGAATTATGGTAAAAATGAAGCACTTTTTTATTAAATTATTTTCACTGGAATTCCTCTTTAACTCAAATTTCTCAAAAACGACTGGGTCTTTCTGCAGAATTTCTTTTGACATACATAGGATGTTTGGTGTTGACAGCATGTATGGGGGCTTCATAATTAACTCCAAAAGTCAGCAACACATTTATTCAATGAAATGTTACATTGTTTTATAAATATGAAGGATTGTTGCTAGTAAATGGAGATGAATAGTGGCAAATCTAGACCCATAAATCTAATGAAAGTCAGGGTTCTTTACAACAACATTTGTGCAGTAATGTTCACCCATAAAGCTTAAAGAAAACCCGAGGTGAGAGGCATATGGAGGCTGCCATATTTATTTCCTTTTACAGAATACCAGTTGCCTGGCTGTCCTCCCGATCCCATGTCTCTTAATACTATTAGCCATAGAGCCTGAACAAGCATGCAGCAGACCAGGTGCTCTGATTTAGGGTTTACTGGATTAGCCAAATGCTTGCTCCAGGAATTTGACTCGGACAATATTTATGCTAAAAAATTGACAGGGCTGCCAGGCAACTGGCATTGTTAAAAAATAAATAAATATGACAACCTCCATTTCCTTCTCGCCTCGGGCTCCCTTTGCAGTGTACGGCGTCTCAGATCAGCAGTTACATGTAGAATAGAATGTGACACACACACACACACACACACACACACACACACACACACACACACACACACACACACACACCACGCACACTGTATACACACACACACACACACACCACACCACACACACTGTATATACACACACACACACACCACACACACACACACCACACACACACACACACACACACACACACACACCACGCACACTGTATACACACACACACACCACACCACACACACTGTATACACACACACACACCACACCACGCACACTGTATACACACACACACCACACCACACACACTGTATATACACACACACACACACACCACACACACACACACCACACACACACACACACACACACCACACACACACACACACACACACACCACACACTGTATACACACACACACACACACACAGACCACACACACTGTATACACACACACACACACACACACGCCACACACACCACACACACACACACACCACACACACACACACACACACACACACACACACACACACACACACACACACACACACACACACACACACACACACCACACACACACACACACACACACACCACACCACACACTGTATACACACACACACACACACACAGACCACACACACTGTGTATACACACACACACACACACACCACACACACACCACACACACACCACACCACACACACTGTATACACACACACACACCACACACACCACACACACACACACACACACACACACACCACACCACACACGGTATACACACACACACACACACACATACCACACACACTGTATACACACACACACACACACACACACACACCACACACACCACACACACACCACACCACACACACTGTATACACACACACACACCACACACACCACACACACACACACACACACACACACACACACACACACACACACACACACACACACACACACACACACACACACACACACACACTGTATACACACACACACACACACACACACACACACACACACACACCACACACACACCACACACACACACACACACACACACACACACCACACCACACACACTGTATACACACACACACACACACACACACACACACACACACACACACACACACACACACACACTGTATACACACACACACACAAACACACACACACTGTATACACACACACACACACACACACACTGTATATACAATGCCTGAAATGCCTGTTATC
>NC_090655.1:45765889-45953469 GCF_040937935.1 Hyperolius riggenbachi
ACTACTATTACTACTAGCATCTATAAGTGATTATTACCAACACAGGGCCAATAGAAAGCTAATATTGTACTTGAGGGAGGGCCCCTCTAACCAGGGCCGGATTTAAGACAAGGCCCCATAGGCCATGACCTAGGGCACCACAGGGATCAAGGGCGGGTGGGCAGCAAGCTATATTGGGGGGAAGGCTAGCCTAGCTACCTATACTGGAGGGAGGAGGGTCATCAGGCTATCTATACAGAAGGGGGAAGGTCATCTGGCTTCTTATACTAGCTGGAAGGGGTCATCAGGCTACCTATACTGGAGGGAAGGGGGGGGGGGGGGGGTCATCAGGCTATCTAAACTGGTTATCTTGCAACCTGTACTGGAGGTGGTGGTGGTGGTGGTGGGGGGGGGGGTCATCTGACTAACTATACTGGAGGGGGAAGGGGTCATCAGGCTACCTATACTGGAGGGAAGGGGGGGGTCATCAGGCTATCTAAACTGGTTATCTTGCAACCTGTACTGGAGGTGGTGGTGGGGGGGGGGGGGTCATCTGACTAACTATACTGGAGGGGGAAGGGGTCATCAGGCTACCTATACTGGAGGGAAGGGGGGGGGGTCATCAGGCTATCTAAACTGGTTATCTTGCAACCTGTACTGGAGGTGGTGGTGGGGGGGAGGGGGGGTCATCTGACTAACTATATTGGAGGGGGAAGGGGTCATCAGGCTACCTATACTGGAGGGAAGGGGGGGGGGGGTCATCAGGCTATCTAAACTGGTTATCTTGCAACCTGTACTGGAGGTGGTGGTGGGGGGGGGTCATCTGACTAACTATATTGGAGGGGGAAGGGGTCATCAGGCTACCTATACTGGAGGGAAGGGGGGGGGGGGGGTCATCAGGCTATCTAAACTGGTTATCTTGCAACCATGGCTACTTAAAGAGACACTGAAGCGAAAAAAAATATATGATATAGTGAATTGGTTGTGTACTATGAATACTATGAATAATTACTAGAAGATTAGCAGCAAAGAAAATATTCTCATACTTATTTTCAGGTATATAGTGTTTTTTCTAACATTGCATCATTCTATATTATGTGCAGATTACACAACACTCAGCATTCAAAATGAGTCTTTAGGCGGGCGGATCACTGGAAACCAGTCTTATCACGCGAACGATAGTCTGTACACACGTCGGATTTGACGTGCAAACGACTGAACGATGGGACGTTCAAACGACCCGTCTTTCAGAAAAATCCGACGTGTGTATGGGCCTTTTCAGAGCAGTCTGTGAAGTAATGTACTCTCCTCTGCCAGAGGAAAAGTAAATAGTCCAGGAACAGTTGAGATAATAAAAGTCAGATAACTCTCCACGACTAACTTCGGAGAGCTTAATGGCTTGTTTGCATAGAGATAACAACTGGAGTTTCTCAACTCTTCCTGTACTGGAAACAATTACACTGATGTATCTGATCTTAATGTTTTATTTCTTAGCTGTGCTACACATACAAATCATAATATCATCATTTTTTTTCGCTTCAGTGTCTCTATGTACGTAGGGCGCACTTGGCTTAGTGTTAGGAAAGAGAGGGAACAGAGATATTTCCATAAAAGAAACTTCATCAATATCCTGAGCCAAAAAAACACAGCAAGCAAAAAAAATGTAGGCAAAAAAAAGGATATAGGCTCTATATTACCCAGATACGCCCCTGTGTACACCGGCACCTAAAGCAGAGTTCCCCAACCCTGTCCTCAAGGTCCACCAACAGTACATGTTTTGCAGAAAACCACAAACATGCACATGTGTGAGGTAATTAGCGTCTCAGCAGCAGAGCTAATTAACTACCTCTGTGGATTTCCACAAAACATGCACTGTTGGTGGGCCATGAGGACAGGGTTGGGGAACACTGACCTAAAGCAATTACAAAAATAATGTTGTGTGACTTTTAGTGGAAGTGTTTAAGCTGCTTTATGGTTGAGTTTTGAGGAGTGAAGGCCTGGACCTGTTTTTCCCCACACTAAGTTCTATATATGGGGATAATGTGTGTCCCACTGCTTTTCAGTGAGACTGGTTAATAAGGTTAGATCAAAGCCCTCAGGCTGCTTTCAGTCACCGTGCATCACTAGATGCACAGAAATAGACCCCCTCATTCTGAGCTGTTAGAGTCTTGATCTTCAAGTAGCTATGCTTCTCTCCTTTGGCCCACAGCATCTCATAGCCCTCCGTATAGCCCGTCTCATAGTTGGGATCCTGCTCTTTGAGCATGTAGGTGACAAGCTTGAGACCCTGAGTCTTGCCTTGGTAGTACCAGTACATATAATCATGGTTGACGGTCACTTGTTCACAGCTTATCTGAACCTCCTGGCTAACCTTTTTCACAATGAATGGAGGTTTCTGGGAGATTACCTCTTTCTGGACATTCTGAGCAAGACCTGGGAAGAAAAGAAAGCCACACTATATATTACTTATCATTTTATGAAATATCTCTTCAGATTCTCAGTAGGGTCGATTCTACAAATCTTCTACAGTAAAAACCAAGTGCAGATGTCTTGTAGTATACAAATATGGCATGTTTGTTTAGGACTTCAATTTTCTCCTAATTCTGTAATCTTTCAGCAGCTTTATCAATGGTCTGCTATGGCCCTGGTCAAAGGGTTGCAAACTCCATCTAATTAAAGGTCATATGGGTTCAGAAGAACCTTAAAAATGTAGACCTCCCAAGTGATAATAACAATGTAGAAAGCATAATGGTTAAGTAGTTAGAATTCCTGCCTTGGACTCCTTGAGCCCCAGAATCAAATTGTGGCCTTATAGTAACTGAATTGATATGTTCTCCCTATATTTGAGTGTTTCCTCTGGGCACTGTTATTTCCTTCCAGTGGCTTTGATTCTATGCCGTGGTTATTATTGTTATTATTTATTATTATTTAGTATTTATATAGCGCCGACATCTTCTGCAGCGCTGTACAGAGTATATATAGTCTTGTCACTAACTGTCCCTCGAAGGAGCTCACAATTTAGTCCCTACCATAGTAGGGTTAGGAGAGTAGATTGGGAACCCCTAAGGACAGCTAGGCAAGTAAATTGTGTTCAGTATACTTTGCAAAGCACTACAAAAATGTGTCAACAACACTACAACATAATATGACTCTGTACTTTTGGCCTTTTGAAAGACTAGAGGATGGTCTTTCTTGAATATTTGTATTGTTTTTGTTTTAAGAACTTCTAAAATTTAACAACATTTTTTGGCTCATCTGTTTCCACCATTGTTCCCAAATAAAGATTTTTAAAAACGAAATGTGCAATGGCGCATCTACAAAACTTCTCAGAAATTGGTATCTTTTCATTGGTTACATGTAGTGTCCGTATACCCCACAGCCCATTACCCATGATAGAAACATCAGCTTCGGCCTTAACCTCAGCCTCATAGGAGCTTACATTCTAATGTCCTCGATCTAGTGTTTGTTTGAAAGTTAGTTAACATGCCAGTTTATTACTTACACACACTATGCATTAGTATTTATATAGTGCTGACATCTTCTGCAGAGCTTTACAAAGTATATAGCCTAGTCACTAACAGTCCCTCGGAGGAGCTCACAATCTACTCCCTACCATAGTCATATGTCTTTTGTAGTCTAAGGCCAATTTTTTAGGGGGAAGCCAATTAAGTTATCTGTATGTTTTTTGGGATGTGGGAGGAAGCTGGATTGCCTGGAGGAAACCCAAGCAGACACAGGGAGAATATACAAATTTATTGTAGATGTTGGGATTCAAGCAGGACATCTAGCACTGCAAAGCAAGCAAAACTTGGGAAAAGTTTTTCAGAACCCAAGAGCATAAAAAAAAAACTGTACTAAGTATTTTGTCATTGTCTTGGAAAATATTTTAACCTTCTGATCCTCCAATCTAAGAAATTACAGGCTACCTGCCATAATCACTAACGTCAGTTATTATAGATGAACTCTAGCTGTAATCTCTCTAGGTTTGATACTTACACGATGCGGGTAGAACGCAGAGGATAAGGTTTAGTATGAGCAGCATGCTGGTGAAGTTGTTTTACAGCATGTGACTCTGGCCACCTTACATCTATCTACACCACTCTTGTGCCAGGAATACTAGGTCCTCCCAGCTCGACTTCAGTCATTATACTGCAGTCAGTGCTGCCCCCACATGGATTCTTTCTGTCACTGCAGCATAAGTAATTGCAAATCTTGCACTTTCTCTTTACTGGGTATAACTCCAGTTTTGTTGACAAAGAAAAAAATAATAATAATAATGCATAACTCCATTCACTGCAATCGAATACAGAGTTGAAGTTTGAGACAGCACCCATGTATAGAAGATGGCGTGCCCAAGCAGTCGGCCCTCCACACCACCAGAGCCGTCAAATGGAGAGAAACAAGTCTTGCAGGCACGACCGATATACTTGTAGCTTCTTTTATTGGTCACATCAGACATATCAAGTTATCAAACACTGCATATGCACTGGATGCAGTGTTTGACAACTTGATAAAGAGCTAGATTGCTCGAAACAGCGGTCTGTCGTTGTACTCTCTGCACTGTCTGATGTGACCAATAAAAGAAGCTACAAGTATATCGGTGGTGCCTGCAAGACTTGTTTCTCTCCATTCAATGCAAGGATCTTTAGCAAATACTGTTGTAGATTTTTTTTAAAGATCAACTGTAGTGAAAATAACATAATGGATAGAATTGCTTAATATTTACAATATTAATTTATACATTATTTAGCGAGTGTTTGCCCATTGTAAAATCTTTCCTCTCCCTGATTTACATTCTGAAATTTAACACATTTGACACCCGGTGCTGGGTTAAACGACACCTCCCACTCCTCCACCCCCGCCCAAAAAAAGGAAAGGTGTGATTGTGGCATACTAACCGCGCCATGGCAGGTAATGCCAGGTATAGGTGCCCCCAGTATAGGTAATATAGTTACCCCAGTATAGGTGGCATAGTTGCCCCAGTAGATGTAATACAGTTGCCCCCAGTATAGATAGCTAGTATAGTTGCCCCAATATAGGTAGTATAGTTGCCCCAGTATAAGTAGTATATTCGCCCCCAGTATAGGTAGTATAGTTGCCCCAGTATAGTTGCCCCCAGTATAGATAGCTAGTATAGTTGCCCCAGTATAGTTAGCTAGTATAGTTTCCCCCAGTATAGGTAGTATTATTTCCTGTAGTATAGTTGCCCCAGTATAGTTAGCTAGTATAGTTGCCCCCAGTATAGGTAGTATAGTTTCCTGTAGTATACTTGCCCCTGTATAGATAGTATAATTGCCCCCAGTATTGGTAGTATAGTTGCCCCAGAATATCTAGTATCATTGCCCCCATTATAGGTAGCATAGTTGCCCCAGTATAGATAGTAGTTGCCCTAGTATAGTTGCCCCAGTATAGCTAGTATAGTTGCCCTATTATAGATAGTATAGTTGCCCCAGTATAAGTAGTATAGTTGCCTCAGTGTAGGTAGTATCGTTGTCCCCAATATAGGTAGCATAGTCACCCCAGTATAGTTGCCCTAGTATAGATAGTATAGTTGCCTCAGTATAGCTAGTATAGTTGCCCCCTGTGTAGGTAGTAGAGTTGGCTCAGTATAGCTAGGATTGTTGCCCTCAGTGTAGGTAGTATAGTTGCCCCAGTATAGCTAGTATAGTTGCCCCCAGTGTAGGTAGTATAGTTGCCCCAGTATAGCTAGTATAGTTGCCCCATTATAGGTAGTATAGTCATCCCAGTGTACATGATATAGTTGCCCCAGTAATAGCTAGTATAGTTGCTCCCAGTGTAGGTAGTATAGTATAGTGTAGCTAGCATAGTTTTACCCAGTGTAGGTAGCATAGTTGCCCCCATTGTAGGTAGTATAGTTGCCCCAGTATAGCTAGTATAGTTGCCCCCAGTGTAGGTAGTATAGTTGCCCTGGTATAGGTGGTATAGTTGCCCCAGTATTGTTTTCCCAGTATAGGTAGCTAGTATAAATGCCCCAGAATAGGTAGCTAGTATAGTTGCCCCAGTATAGATGGTATAGTTGCCTCAGTTGCCCCAGTATAGCTAGTATAGTTGCCTCCAGTATAGGTAGTATCATTGCCCCCATTATAGGTAGCATAGTTGCCCCAGTATAAGTAGTATAGTCACCCCAGTATAGTTGCCCCCAGTATAGATAGTATAGTTGCCCCAGTATAGGTAGGTAGTGTAGTTGCCTCAGTATAGCTAGTATAGTTGCCCCAGTATAGGTAAAATAGTTGCCCCAGTATAGCTAATAGTTGCCCCAGTATAGCTAGTATCATTGCCCCCATTATAGGCAGCATAGTCGCCCCAGTATAGTTGCCCCCAGCATAGATAGTATAGTTGCCCCAGTATAGGTAGCATAGTTGGCCCCAGGAGGGGGAAGCAGTGCAAGAATAATGGACAGCGGCGAGGAGGGCGTAATTACATTTTTGAAATTCAACCTATGTTGCTGTGAGAAAACGCGGAAAAGCCACCGCGGGTGATCAGAGCAAGGCGGCTGATTCCGCATCCAACGCGGCAGGTTGCGCGCGTGGGCCTGCATCTGCTAGCATGACTGAATGCGGAGAAACCGCCGCATGTCCTGAGAACAAGGCGGCGGATTCCGCGTCCGACGCGGCGGTTTGCATGCATAGGCCTACATCTGTCAGTATGGCTGAACGCGGAGAAACCGCCGCATGCTCGGATAGCGGTGCGGCTGGTTCCGCGTCCAGCACAGCGGATGCATTACAACACATGTCTGGTGTGGCTGGGACTGATAGTCCACACAGGTTCAGAAGGACGCGCGCGCGCGCTGAGAGGCAGAGCTTTTATGACAGCCAGAAGAGAGTCAGCTGACCAAGCCGGTCAGCTGATAATTCAACCAGTTCCCATTGGTCCAGCACTTAGGGGAGGCGCTGGAGAGCGCTATAGTATATATACTGGATGCTGGTCATTCCTCTGGTGTCTGCCGTTGTGATCACTACGTGGTAGCACTCAGACCTTTTTGTCAGAATCTGTGTTATTCTCTAGACCAGTTCCAGGGTGTTGATGATTACGGAGCTCACACCCTAGACTAGGAAAACTGTGCATTATCTGTGTTATTATTCAGACTAGTTCCAGGGTGTTGATGACTACGGAGCTCACACCCAAGACTAGGAAATAGCTTTGCCATCTACTTATATATCAGACTAGTTGCAGGGTGTTGATGATCACGGAGCTCACACCCAAGACTAGGCATTGTTTATTATCTGTTATGACTTTCTGCTTTCCAGACCACTCTTCTGATCTCTGATTTGGTACTTCGCTATATCTGTCTCTCTGTTACCAAACCTTGCTTGCCTTAGGATTCCGAATCTGTCTCCTGTCTCTGTATCTGATCTGTCCGTGTGTTGCCGACCTGGCTTGTCCGACCTCGAGAGCTATCTCCCTCGTTAAGAGATAGTTCACAGATCTGTCAGTGACACTCCACCATTGGTGTCACTCACACTCTGGTCCTTCCCACTCTCAGCCTGACTCCTCCCCTTGGGGAGCCTCAGGCCATTGGAAGGAGCCTGTTCTTTGGGCAGTATCTCTTACTGCCTTGCACCCTCTATACGGGTGCTCTCCTCAAAGTATTACTGTTGCACCAAACACTCATATTACTCAGGTGTCCAGAGGTTAGAGATATATCTGATTATCGGTGATACTGCAGATCATCAATAATCGGGTATACATCTGTATTCTCGGTGATACTGCAGATCACGAATAATCAGATCCTCTCTGTGTTACACCGATCGTTACAGTTGCGTAATTCATTTGTAATTTTGCGTATTCAAGCGTTATTTCATAATTTACATTGAAGTCAGCACAACCGACTTTAGTGGTTATTGAAAAACCCTCATTTATTTTTGTTACCAAAATTGCTAGGAAAGCTAGGGGGAATGGCGGGAACAAGTACAAAAAAAAAAAAAAGTTCAAAAGACCTAGTAGATTTTGAAAAAAAAAATGATTTTAAAAGCTCAAAGGAAAAATGTACACGATATTTTGCTTGTTAAAAGTTGATCCTCAGATGCCCATCATAAATCCCCCCTCCCCCCTTTTCCTAGGGTGGACACCCCCACCTCCTTCTGGGCACTGGAGGTGGGGTTGGAGATGAGCCCCTTGTCCATGAATTGGACAAGGTCTCTAGGAGAGACTGGAAGACTTCCAGCCCCAGACCATACCATGGATGGACTAGATGCGCAGTCGCACGTAGCCCGGATTCTGGTTATACCAGCCTGAGCCTGCATAAGTGACAGGCGGTTAAAGAGGCTTTTGAGGGGGGGCCTCCTGCTGCCCCACATTTGCACACAATGTATAAATGTGTATATAGAGCTCACAACTAGTATACAGTACAGTATATTAAAGTGTACTGCTGCAAAATATAATTTTACTGAGTTTAGAAACCATTTTCCCTTTACATTTCGAAAATTGTTTTTCTCAAAAACGACAAGGTCTTTTTGACTTGTTCCCACTATCCTCCTCAATATACTTAGAAATGTTGGTAACAATTGCATGTATGGGGCATTTGCTATTAACCGCTAAAGCCGGCACCATTGACTTAAATGGCTGGATAGTGTACTGGTTAAGGGCTCTGCCTCTGATGTAGGAGTCCTGGACTCAAATCCTGGCTCTTCCTATTCAGTAAGCCAGCACCTATTCAGTAAGGAGTTCTTTGGGCAAGATTCCCTAACACTGCTACTGCCTACTGAGTGCGCTCTAGTGGCTGCCTCGCAAGCGCTTGGAGTCCGACAGGAGAAAAGCGCTATACAAAAAAAAAAAAAAAATTAAAAAAGTAATTAATTACATGTTATTGCAGAATTACAAACCCTGATTAACCACTTAATGACAATGTAGCATATTAAAATATCCTGTTTGAGCCTGTTAACGGCAACAGGAGGTATTATTAAGTCTCTCGTTCCCGCTGCCGCTCCGCCGTTTCCGTCGGGACTCCGTGTTCAGTGATTGGGGAAGAGGACAGAGCGGTCCTCTACCCAATGGCAATGCCTGAAATGAATGGATGTGACCGTGATCAGTGGCCACGTCCATTCACAAAACAGGAAACAGTCACAGTAAAGTAAAATATACACAGTATAGTAAAAAAAAAAAAAATGAACACTTCCTATAAAACGGGAAAGTGTTCACTAGCGTGCAAAAAGTAAAATTACACATACAGGCAAATACTTACACATACACTTAATAAATATTTTTTAAAAATGATAACGGACACTTCCAAAGCCCCCCCCCCCCCAAAAAAAAAAAGAAATTACATAAATAGTGGGGACTCAGCTTTTTTAATCTATATTTTATAAGGTAAGTTTACTTTTACTTTACAACATAGGGGCTTGTGATTATGGACCGGACAAAAAAAAAAAACACAACAGGAAAATAACACCTATATTTCAAAATAATATATTGTTGCCATACATTGTGAGAGGGATATAATTTAAACGGTTTAATAATTGAGAAAACTGGGAAAATAAAATGTGTTGGTTTTAGCCACAGGAGAACGTTTAATTTTAAAACTATAATGGCCAAAAACTGAGAAATAATGAATTTTTTTTCCATTATTTTCTTATATTTCCCATTAAAATGCATTTAGAATAAAAAAATTCTTAGCAAAATGTACTACCCACAGAAAGCCTAATTGGTGGCAAAAAAAATTAGGTATAGACAATTTTCTTGTGATAAGTAGTAATAAAGTTATTAGGGAATAAAAGGGAGGAGCACTGAGAGGTGAAAATTGCTCTGGTCCATTAGGGTAAAAACACTTGGGGGTGAAGTGGTTAAGGCAACAAATGAAATTAATAATAACAAATTTGTCTGAAATTTTGCATCATAACAGTGAATTTCAATGCAAAATTACGATTATGCGAAAATCAATCTCATCATTACTTATCATATTAGGCTGTTATCACCCATGCATGGATAGCTTAAGGATTTAGAACATAGGCGTTCAGCATTCAACAAACCTGTCCTGGACCTGGATTTAGAAGAAACTATCTGTTAGGTGACATGCCCTTACTGGGTCATATCAGATCATACAGTAATAGCAGAGTTACTGACAACTTCAGCTATGCATAGTGCCCATAGTCATATCCTCCCCCACCCCCCCCTCTCCCCACGCGTGCTTTAATAAATCGATGCTGTCCAAGGCATGTTGGACTGCTGGATGTGACTGCAATAGCAAGAATTCAAACTCAGTAACCTTTCAACAATCATTATTAGAGTTATTATTATTAATTTCGGAAGCACCATCATCGTCTGTAGTTCTGCGCTAGGCAAGAAATAAACTCAAAAATGGTAAACATCAATGACTACTACAAATAATTTTTAGAAGAAAAAATTATAGCGATTAGAAGAAATAATAGGGAGCTTGCCCTGCCTATGATCTGATATGTCCCAGCTAAGGGTCATAGTTTTTTGCCACCTACAAGGATACTTTATATGAAAAATACAATCCTGTCTTCGGAATTATTTATATTGTGCAGCTCATACCATTTGTAACTAGTGTTGATCAAAAAAACTTACAGTGAACCCGAGGTGAGAGTGAAATGGAGGCTGCCATATTTGCCTGGCTGTCCTGCTCATCCTCTGCCTCTAATACTTTTATCCATAGACCCTGAACAAGCATGCAGCAGATCAGATGGTTCTGACATTATTGTCAAATCTGACAAGATTAGCTACATGCTTGTTTCAGGTTTGTAATTCAGACACTACTGCAGCCAAAGAGATCAGCAGGGCTGCCAGGCAGCTGGTATTGTTTAAAAGGAAATAAATATGGCAGCCTCCACATCACTCTCACCTCGGGTTCACTTTAAAATACGGTCCACTATCCTCCAATTAATAAATCAGCTATAGCGACTACTAACCAAGCCAGAGGTGAAGAAGTGACACAGGAAGTTAGGGAGTTGTAGGCTATGAATAGTGGTGTCACCCAATGGCTGTTTGAATAATGCAGCAGGTGTCTTTACGAGAGTTTTGACCTTTTATTTATCATACTATTTAACTTTTGTGTATGATACATTTTGAAAATATGTGTACATGTATTTAATTTGTAAATTTCACCTTTGATTCATATTATAAAAAGGGAAAAATAAACTCACATAAGAGGAAACAAAATCTTCAAATTCAAACAAAGGCTGGGACCCAGTGGCGTAGCGAAGGAGCTATTGGCCCCGGTGCAAGATTTACATGCCCCCCCGCACTATATACATAACAATTGATACGGCACACCAAAACCTGCCAAGGACAACAACAGGAGGAGGATGGAAAACAGTTTAAATGATTACTACTATTACTACTAGCATCTATAAGTGATTATTACCAACACAGGGCCAATAGAAAGCTAATATTGTACTTGAGGGAGGGCCCCTCTAACCAGGGCCGGATTTAAGACAAGGCCCCATAGGCCATGACCTAGGGCACCACAGGGATCAAGGGCGGGTGGGCAGCAAGCTATATTGGGGGGAAGGCTAGCCTAGCTACCTATACTGGAGGGAGGAGGGTCATCAGGCTATCTATACAGAAGGGGGAAGGTCATCTGGCTTCTTATACTAGCTGGAAGGGGTCATCAGGCTACCTATACTGGAGGGAAGGGGGGGGGGGGTCATCAGGCTATCTAAACTGGTTATCTTGCAACCTGTACTGGAGGTGGTGGTGGTGGTGGGGGGGGTCATCTGACTAACTATACTGGAGGGGGAAGGGGTCATCAGGCTACCTATACTGGAGGGAAGGGGGGGGGGGGTCATCAGGCTATCTAAACTGGTTATCTTGCAACCTGTACTGGAGGTGGTGGTGGGGGGGGGGGTCATCTGACTAACTATACTGGAGGGGGAAGGGGTCATCAGGCTACCTATACTGGAGGGAAGGGGGGGGGGGTCATCAGGCTATCTAAACTGGTTATCTTGCAACCTGTACTGGAGGTGGTGGTGGGGGGGGGGGGGGTCATCTGACTAACTATATTGGAGGGGGAAGGGGTCATCAGGCTACCTATACTGGAGGGAAGGGGGGGGGGGTCATCAGGCTATCTAAACTGGTTATCTTGCAACCTGTACTGGAGGTGGTGGTGGTGGGGGGGTCATCTGACTAACTATATTGGAGGGGGAAGGGGTCATCAGGCTACCTATACTGGAGGGAAGGGGGGGGGGTCATCAGGCTATCTAAACTGGTTATCTTGCAACCTGTACTGGAGGTGGTGGTGGGGGGGTCATCTGACTAACTATACTTTAGGGGGGAGGGGTCATCTGGCTACCTATACTGAAGGGGACAGCTGCTGACAGTGGTCTTGGGCGCTAAAGCGTACAAATCCGGCTCTGCCTCTGACCCAAGAGCCCCGATGTGGTCGCTACCTCTGCAACCTCTATTGCTACGCCACTGCTGGGACTCACTACAGGCGCTATGCAAAACCGCAAAGCGCCTGCACTTTTCAAAGTGCCTTTCTTTGATTTCCCGGAGCGAACGTGATTTGGCTAATGTAGCCAACGATGTAAACACTCTGGAATCGCTCCCAGACTGCTGCAAGGCGCAAGCAGGGTTTTGCCCCACTGGCATATCTCTTTGCTGATCACGGCAAGCGCTGCCAAATGCCCCTAGCGGGCCCCAGGATTAAGCCTGCTTCATTTGGAGATTTTCTTATATTCTTGAAATTATTTCTTGTGGGTTTTTTCGTATTTTTTTTTATCATTACATTTTCATTGTGTTGTGAGTTTATTTCTATATTAGTAGTCAGTAATTTTGCCAGCATTTATAGCAGTTATGTAGCATGCATTGTGCAATTACCAAAGTAATTCCCAAGCTGCAAGTGTAAGTGTAATGCACTGCACACAAAATGCAAAATGCACGTTACCATAGCAACATAAGTGCCAGTAAAATGACCTTGTTTTTGCCTGCTCATGGCAGTTTTACTGCTGGTACATGCATTGACTCCTCTATTATTATATTTCTACTGTATACTAATAATTGTTTATGATGATTGTGTTGTATTAATATGTCTATTTGTTTATTGTGGTGTTATTGCTGTTTATACTTGTGTTGTGTCTTTATCATTTCACACTGCATCAGTTTGGTTGAGTTTTATTGCAATGCACAACAGATGCTCAACAAACATACAGAAATTGTCTATGTTTTTTCCTAAGGGCACTTTCACACATGTCCATATTGTTACTGTCCATTGCATTATAATACAATACACATATATGTGAAGGGGCCCTGAGATCTGCTTTGTATTGCTGCTGTTTCTTGTCACCAGACACCAGTGTGATCAGTTTTACGTGGTGTCCTTGTTGCTGATAGATGGAGATAGATGAAAGCCCTCCAGCTGCCTTCAGTCACCGTGCAGCACTGGATGCACAGTAATAGACCCCCTGAGTCTGAGCCGTCAGGGACTTTATCTTCAAGGTGCTGAGCTTGTCTCCTTCACTTCTCCGCACCTCGTAGATGGCCTCATCTTTGTAGCTTTCCTCGTAGACCGGCTTCTCTGATCGTTGGATGTAGGCAATGAACTGTAGCCCAGGTTTGGACCCTTGGTGGTACCAGTACATGAAAGGATGGTCCGTGTTCACCTGTTGCCACTCCAGCTTCACTTCAGAATGGATGCTGAGGGCCTCAAACAATGGTTTCTGGACGATGGTTGATGTCTGAGCCAGGCCTGTACTGAGACAAAACACACAGGCATTACTTATCTTTGAAATATATATATATATTATTCTACAACTGGATAAATGACTTGCAGATATGTTGGGACAGGTCTGCAAAAAATAGTATTCCTACATTGGTTGGATGCCAGATAAACACCTTCACCTTTCAGACAGAGGGTTACACGCAACAACAAGACCTATTCACTTGGATCACAAACCTCAACCCTCCCTACACTGTTGTGTACTTCGAAAATCCTTTCCCGGGACAGAATTTTCATGAACTGCACATGGTGGCTGGTAGCAGAGCAGGATCATCCACAAGGCAACCAAGCAGGTGCCTGGGTGGGTGTCAAGGGGCCAACTTGTGATCTTCTCTGACCCTTGCGCAACTCAGCTTACCAACAGGACCATAAGGAGGGAAGCTATTGACTTGCCTAGGGCCACACTTCACCTTAATCCATCTCTGGCTGGAAGAGATGATAACATTACCACTGAAGCCACCCACCTCCCTGCAAACCACCCTACTGTCTCCACAGCTGATAAAGTCTTGTACAGTCAGAGTGATGCTTTAAGGTCAACAAAAGTTCCCCTGTCTGATGCTTACATGACGGGACAGCGAAGCACAAGAGGAACCTCCACAGAAGGACCATTGTCATAATGTGACATGAGGAAATGGTGATACCAGATCACTATAGACACAGGAAGTCATGTGACCATTGTGGTGCTGCAGCAGCTGCATATTAACTTGTGATTTCCCCTGATACCTGCTGGAGTACTGCTTTTGTAAATGCTGGAAAGTGGAGGCGTATTTGTATCCCAGCTCGCTCTTCTTTCCCCTTTATTATCTTCTTTGTCTCTCTAGACCACTCACCCGTTTTTCTTCATTTTTTATTCACAGTATATATATATATATATATATATATATATATATATATATATATATATATATATATGTATGATGTATGCATGCAGATGTTCATTAACCATCCTGGCGTTCAGTTATTTTTCAGTGTAGCTAGCACTAGGCTGGCTACACTTTCCCCCCAAGTCCCCCGGCACTGCCCCCCCTCGCTCCGCTCGCCGCTGGCGATATTTACCTGGCCGCGATCCCGTGATGGCCGAGACTTCCGCCGTAGCTTCAGGCGTTGCTATGGCGACGATCGGGCATGATCTCATGCGCAGTTTCAATCGCCGCCACAGCGACCCCTGGAGGCTATGGAGAGGCTGCGCCGCGTGGGCTCGGGAGGGGGGGGGGTATGTATAAAACAGCGCGATCGGGGGTTCAGAGTGGGCCGGCGGCGATCGGAGGGGTGATGTAGGTAGCAAAGTGCTAGCTACACCCCCTTCAAAAATTTGGTAGAAAAAGACCCTCCAGGGGCTAAGCAATCCACCGCGGCAGTAATGGACGAGCTGAACTCGTCATTACCGCCAAGGTGGTTTAAAGGATACCCGAAGTGACATGTGATATGATGGGATAGACATGGGTATGTACAGTGCCTGGTACACAAATAACTATGCTGTGTCCCTTTTTTTTCTTTCTCCGCCTAAAAGAGTTAAATATCAGGTATGCAAGTGGTTGACTCAGTCCTGACTCTGACTCAGTGACCCTCACTGATAAGAAATTCAACTATAAAACACTTTCCTAGCAAAAAATGGCTTCTGAGAGCAAGTAAGGCCCGGTTCACATTAGCGGTGGCCCTCCGGAATCGCCGTGCCGGAGCCGCACCGCCTGCAGAACGGACGGAACGGACGCACGGCATAGCAATTAAAGCCTATGCGTCCGTTCACATGGGTCCGTTCTGCAGAACCGGAGCCGGGCCGGATCCGGACTCCGGCCTCCGTTCCAACATGCGCTATTTTTTCATCCGGCCCCTCCGGCAGCCGTATCCGGGGCGGAGCCGGACTGCACCATCCGGCCAATACAAACAAATGGGAACCGGAGGCCGCACAACACACTGGCTGAGAAATCCGGATCTTCTACCCCACTTCCTATGCGGATTTTTGCGGCGATATTGGCTGGGGACACATGGGCAAGCATTTTGGAGTGGAGCAGCACAGCTGGATCCGGATCCGGAGATGTTGGCAGCATGTCGCAGGTGGAGGTGAGTGCTAAACAGCAGAGGGCCTGATTCCACAGGTCCCCCTTCTGCTGACCTCCCAGACCCCAACTTTTTTTTGGTGTTTTACGTTACTTCTGCCAAACGGATCCGGATCGCATCCTGATGGACACCTGATGCAACCTGACCGGATCCGGATCGGATCCGGATCAGAACCGTACGGTTCCGATCCGGATCCGGTCCGGATCCGGTCAGGTCATCCGGTCCGTTTGGCAGACAACCGCAAGTGTGAACCGGGCCTAAGTGATGCAAAGGGTCAATAGTTCATATATTTTAGCTCTGGAATACTTCAATGAATCTGTCATTGAACAAAAACAATAAAACAGTTAAAACTTAAAAAGTAGATTTAAACATAACATAAAACTGTGGAATATCTTAAAAAGTCATTTTTAGGAGAAGGAAGATAGATACAATTGTTTATTCCATTACTTTATTTTATTTTTTATTTTTATGTTATTGTCCTTTAGCATCCTTGAAGTTAGACTCTCCTCTCTAAAAGATAAGCAACAGCATAATAACCTTTAAAGAAAAATATCTCTTTGTTACAGCTTACAGAACTTCTGCTATACATCTGCAGTGTGTCGGATAAAGCGGATAAAGGGTTAAAATTCTGTTTTTACATATCAGCTGTGCCTGCCGAGGACTGTCGAATTTCTGTTCTGACAGAGCGGAGAGATCAAATTACACTTGTGATTACTGGAAGATGAGGGGGAATCAGACAGGCTCTTCTCTCTAAAACACACAGGGTGCATTTTCTCTGTTTTCCTTGTGTCCTGTGCAAGAGTTCAGCTCCACTTTAACTTTCATTTGTTTTTTACATAATTTCCTTCCATCAATTTGTAACCGAAAGAAAAGGTATGATTCTTCGATCACGTACAATCGAGCTCATATAACTGCAACTCTTTTGAGAATGCGTGTGAAATGAAATTGCTTATGGGAAAAATCGATACCTTCCAATTATATTTAATCCCACAAATCTGATCGAAAGATTGCATCGGTGGAAAATATTGTATAATTAATGGGGACTTTAAAGATGTGCTTTCATATGTGCACGCATGCGCTTGTGAACGATTTCTTTCCCGGTGAATTTAAATTACATCTGTATTGTGTTGCTGTTGTTGCTGCATTGTCTGCATTTATATTAGATTTGTATTGTGTTGCTGTTGTTGCTGCATTGTCTGCATTTATATTACATCTGTATTGTGTTGCCATTGTTGCTGCATTGTCTGCATTTATATTACATTTGTATTGTGTTGCTGTTGTTGCTGCATTGTCTGCATTTATATTAGATTTGTATTGTGGTGCTATTGTTGCTGTATTGTCTGCATTTATATTAGATTTGTATTGTGTTGCTGTTGTTGCTGCATTGTCTGCATTTATATTACATGTGTATTGTGTTGCTGTTGTTGCTGCATTGTCTGCATTTATATTAGATTTGTATTGTGTTGCTGTTGTTGCTGCATTGTCTGCATTTATATTAGATTTGTATTGTGTTGCTGTTGTTGCTGTATTGTCTGCATTTATATTACATTTGTATTGTGGTGCTATTGTTGCTGCATTGTCTGCATTTATATTACATTTGTATTGTGTTGCTGTTGTTGCTGCATTGTCTGCATTTATATTAGATTTGTATTGTGTTGCTGTTGTTGCTGTATTGTCTGCATTTATATTACATTTGTATTGTGGTGCTATTGTTGCTGCATTGTCTGCATTTATATTACATTTGTATTGTGTTGCTGTTGTTGCTGCATTGTCTGCATTTATATTAGATTTGTATTGTGGTGCTATTGTTGCTGTATTGTCTGCATTTATATTAGATTTGTATTGTGTTGCTGTTGTTGCTGCATTGTCTGCATTTATATTAGATTTGTATTGTGTTGCTGTTGTTGCTGCATTGTCTGCATTTATATTAGATTTGTATTGTGTTGCTGTTGTTGCTGTATTGTCTGCATTTATATTACATGTGTATTGTGTTGCTATTGTTGCTGCATTGTCTGCATTTATATTAGATTTGTATTGTGTTGCTGTTGTTGCTGCATTGTCTGCATTTATATTACATGTGTATTGTGTTGCTGTTGTTGCTGCATTGTCTGCATTTATATTACATCTGTATTGTGTTGCTGTTGTTGCTGTATTGTCTGCATTTATATTACATTTGTATTGTGTTGCTGTTGTTGCTGCATTGTCTGCATTTATATTACATTTGTATTGTGTTGCTGTTGTTGCTGCATTGTCTGCATTTATATTAGATTTGTATTGTGTTGCTGTTGTTGCTGCATTGTCTGCATTTATATTAGATTTGTATTGTGTTGCTATTGTTGCTGCATTGTCTGCATTTATATTACATTTGTATTGTGTTGCTGTTGTTGCTGTATTGTCTGCATTTATATTAGATTTGTATTGTGTTGCTGTTGTTGCTGTATTGTCTGCATTTATATTACATCTGTATTGTGTTGCTGTTGTTGCTGCATTGTCTGCATTTATATTACATTTGTATTGTGTTGCTGTTGTTGCTGCATTGTCTGCATTTATATTACATCTGTATTGTGTTGCTGTTGTTGCTGCATTGTCTGCATTTATATTAGATTTGTATTGTGTTGCTGTTGTTGCTGCATTGTCTGCATTTATATTACATTTGTATTGTGTTGCTGTTGTTGCTGCATTGTCTGCATTTATATTACATTTGTATTGTGTTGCTGTTGTTGCTGCATTGTCTGCATTTATATTACATGTGTATTGTGTTGCTGTTGTTGCTGCATTGTCTGCATTTATATTACATTTGTATTGTGTTGCTATTGTTGCTGTATTGTCTGCATTTATATTACATTTGTATTGTGGTGCTATTGTTGCTGCATTGTCTGCATTTATATTACATTTGTATTGTGTTGCTGTTGTTGCTGCATTGTCTGCATTTATATTAGATTTGTATTGTGGTGCTATTGTTGCTGCATTGTCTGCATTTATATTAGATTTGTATTGTGTTGCTGTTGTTGCTGTATTGTCTGCATTTATATTAGATTTGTATTGTGTTGCTGTTGTTGCTGTATTGTCTGCATTTATATTACATGTGTATTGTGTTGCTGTTGTTGCTGCATTGTCTGCATTTATATTAGATTTGTATTGTGTTGCTGTTGTTGCTGCATTGTCTGCATTTATATTAGATTTGTATTGTGTTGCTGTTGTTGCTGTATTGTCTGCATTTATATTACATGTGTATTGTGTTGCTATTGTTGCTGCATTGTCTGCATTTATATTACATTTGTGTTGTGTTGCTGTTGTTGCTGTATTGTCTGCGTTTATATTAGATTTGTATTGTGTTGCTGTTGTTGCTGCATTGTCTGCATTTATATTAGATTTGTATTGTGTTGCTGTTGTTGCTGTATTGTCTGCATTTATATTAGATTTGTATTGTGTTGCTGTTGTCGCTGCATTGTCTGCGTTTATATTAGATCTGAATTGTCACTGCTGCTGGTGGATGGGGATAGATGAAAGCCCCCCAGCTTCCTTCAGTCACCGTGCATCACTGGATGCACAGTAATAGACTCCCTGGTTCTGAGCTGACAGCGAGTTGATCGTCAGGTTGATGTGCTTTTCCCCTCTACCCCTCCCCACCTTGTAGACCAGTTTATCCTTGTAGGCGTCCTCGTAGAAGGGCTCCACCTGTGTCCGAATCATGTAAGCTATGAGCTTCAGCTCTCGTCCTGGGGCTCGGTGGTACCAGTACATGTAGTCATGGTCTGTGGAAGACTGCTCGCAGTCTAGGTGAACCAAAGACATGGCCTTGAGCGCAATAAAGGGGGGATGTTGTCTGATGGTCGATTTCTGAGCCAGACCTGCACAGATGTAACAGTTATTTTCAATTCCCTTCCCCAGCATCAATTTATATATTCTATAATTTCAGAAAAAAACATTCTTATTTGTCAATCTATTTTTATCTTTTTGAAGGGTCAGGTCTGCCAAACATGGTGGTCCAATATTCAGAGGTGAGATAACTTTATTATCAGCATCACTCCCCAACTTGAGAAAGGATGGTGGACCTTTTACAGTCTATTATTTTTTTATACCCTTGGATCTGATGCAATAAAAATAGACATCTCTTCTATTTCCAACAACAATAGGAGTAAAGAAAAATCAATATTTATAAAAAAAAATCCTTATTGAATACTTAGTATTTAAAGTGAAAACGGTCAAAGATAAATCTCTTCTCTTTATAATACCAGAGTGTGTGTATCATACTTAATGCAGCAAAAGAAGAGAGACTGCAAGGATGGAGATACCTACTGAAATCTAATTAAAACTGATATTTAAGTTTTGGGCAGAGTGCCCCTTTAAGGTGCACAAGATTTCCCCCTCCCCCTCCTAGCCACACTTACATGATGGGATAACAAGGCAGAAGAGAAGTTTCCGGAGAAGAGACATTGCTAGACTGAGGAGTCTGAAACAGGCACTGAGTAACTGTAGTCGAGACAGGAAGGCAAGTCACATGACATGACCAAAGTGACACCTGGCCTCTAGTATAGACACAAACAGAACATTTATATCACGCTTTTCTCCCGGGGTACTAAAAGCACCAGAGCTGCACCCACTAAGGCGAGCTCTATAGGTGGTAGCAGTGTGAGGGAGTCTTGCCTAAGGTCTCCTACTAAATAGGTGCTGGCTTGCTAAACAGGAAGATTCAAACCCAGGTTGCCCGTGTCAGAGACAGAGCCCGTTAAAGTGAGTGTGATGCAACAAAAAATAAAAAAAACAGATACTGTGGCTTGCAAAAGTATTCGGCCCCCTTGAAGTTTTCCACATTTTGTCATATTACTGCCACAAAGATGAATCAATTTTATTGGAATTCCATGTGAAAGACCAATACAAAGTGGTGTACATGTGAGAAGTGGAACGAAAGTCATACATGATTCCAAACATTTTTTATAAATCAATAACTGCAAAGTGGGGTGTGCGTAATTATTCAGCCCCCTGAGTCAATACTTTGTAAAATCACCTTTTGCTGCAATTACAGCTGCCAGTCTTTTAGGGTATGTCTCTACCAGCTTTGCACATCTAGAGACTGAAATCCTTTCCCATTCTTCTTTGCAAAACAGCTACAGCTCAGCCAGATTAGATGGACAGCGTTTGTGAACAGCAGTTTTAAGATCTTGCCAAAGATTCTCGATTGGATTTAGATCTGGACTTTGACTGGGCCATTCTAACACATGGATATGTTTTGTTTTAAACCATTCCATTGTTGCCCTGGCTTTATGTTTAGGGTCGTTGTCCTGCTGGAAGGTGAACCTCCGCCCCAATCTCAAGTCTTTTGCAGACTCCAAGAGGTTTTCTTCCAAAATTGCCCTGTATTTGGCTCCATCCATCTTCCCATCAACTCTGACCATTTTCCGTGTCCCTGCTGAAGAGAAGCACCCCCAGAGCATGATGCTGCCACCACCATATTTGACAGTGGGGATGGTGTGTTCAGAGTGATGTGCAGTGTTCGTTTTCTGCCACACATAGCGTTTTGCATTTTGGCCAAAAAGTTCCATTTTGGTCTCATCTGACCAGAGCACCTTCTTCCACATGGTTGCTGTGTCCCCTACATGGCTTGTGGCAAACTGCAAATGGGACTTCTTATGCTTTTCTGTTAACAATGGCTTTCTTCTTGCCACTCTTCCATAAGATCCAACTTTGTGCAGTGCACGACTAATAGTTGTCCTATGGATAGATTCCTCCACCTGAGCTGTAGATCTCTGCAGTTCGTCCAGAGTCACCATGGGCCTCTTGGCTGCATTCCTGATCAGTGCTCTCCTTGTGCGGCCTGTGAGTTTAGGTGGATGGCCTTGTCTTGGTAGGTTTACAGTTGTGCCATACTCCTTCCATTTCTGAATGATCGCTTGAACAGTGCTCTGTGGGATGTTCAAAGCTTTGGAAATCTTTTTATAGCCTAAGCCTGCTTTAAATTTCTCAATAACTTTATCCCTGCCCTGTCTGGTGTGTTCTTTGAACTTCATGGTGTTGTTGCTCCCAAGATTCTCTTATGGCCCATACTCACGGGCAGCAAAAGTAGCCTGTCGCCAGCACACGTGAGCGTGTGGGCGACAGGCCGGCGACAGCTCGTCGCCACGTCCCTCCGCGTACACACGCGGAAGAGGGACCAGCGGCCGCGACGGAAGCTGTCGCCGACGTTCCTCCTCCCCCCGCCGGAAGCTATGCGTATCCCAATGGAGGTTGCTGTCGCTAGTCCGCGTACTCACGCGGACTAGTGACAGCTGCGGCGGAGTTGCGGCGGTGACTGTCGCCAGGCGACTGAACATTTCAATTGTCTGGCGACATCAGCGACGGGCGACAGTTCTGGTTGCGCGCCCGTTCCGGGCGACAGTTCGGGGTGCGCGCGGCCCATACTCACGGGCGACCTGTCGCCGCAACACACGCGCGCCGCGTGTTGAGGCGACAAAAGTCCCTCGTGAGTATGGGCCATTAGACAACCTCTGAGGCCATCACAGAGCAGCTGTATTTGTACTGACATTAGATTACACACAGGTGCACTCTATTTAGTCATTAGCACTGATCAGGCAATGTCTATCAGTGGTGCTCAGCAGAGCTCGAATATTCTAGCTCTTTTTCAGCTATTCGAGCTCGGTATTCGAGCTCCGAACAGCTGGAGCTATTCGAATGGGCTATTCGAGTGAACTCGAATAGCCCATTCACTATTCGAGCTATTCGAGCTATTCGAGCTAACAGCGCTATTCGAGCTCAAATACCGAGCTCGAATAGCGTCATAGCCCAGATTGATGTCCTTAGAGCCAATCAGAGGGCTCCCAGGCCCTCTGACGGCAGCCAATCACAGAGGGGGACCCTGGCCAGCCCCTACCCTATAAATAGCGGCCGCCATGTTAGGTGTTTCCGTCCTTGCCTGACTTTGTACAGAGAGAGATCTGCTCCTTTGTGCGTTGGCTTAGCAAGAGCTTTATTGTGGTCAATCACCTAGCGTTTTTGCTCACATACACCTCCTATATACACCTATATTGTTGTTAGTTAGATAGACATTGTATTTTAGTTAGTAGCTTTTGTGTTACATAGAGACAGCTGCTGCAGGCTTACAGCTTTAGGCCTCAGGGCCTGCCTGTGTGGGCAGCTGTTCTCTCCTGTCCTCTGTTAGTTTATTTCTCATCTATACCAGTATTTCTGCTGTCCTTTAGTACTGAGTGATTGTATTTTGTATTGTAGTTATATACTGTAACTGTACTAGGACACTCACTGTCACTGTTTGTTCATAGCTCCTGCGTGTGCGTGCACTCACTGTCTGTAGTGTACACACACTCTATTTCCTTGTGATTACTACTGATTATTGTAACTGCTAGTTGTACTTCCTGACTGTTACTACTTACTTACTGTACTACACTCACTCAGTCACTGTTCATAGGCTAGCTCCTGCGCGTGTTTGCGCGTGCGTGCAGTCACTGTCTGTAGTGTACACACACTCTATTTCCTTGTGATTACTACTAATTATTGTAACTGCTAGTTGTACTTCCTGACTGTTACTACTTACTTACTGTACTAGACACTCACTCAGTCACTGTTCATAGGCTAGCTCCTGCGCGTGTTTGCGCGTGCGTGCACTCACTGTCTGTAGTGTACACACACTCTATTTCCTTGTGATTACTACTGATTATTGTAACTGCTAGTTGTACTTCCTGACTGTTACTACTTACTTACTGTACTAGACACTCACTCAGTCACTGTTCATAGGCTAGCTCCTGCGCGTGTTTGCGCGTGCGTGCACTCACTGTCTGTAGTGTACACACACTCTTTTTCCTTGTGATTACTACTGATTATTGTAACTGCTAGTTGTACTTCCTGACTGTTACTACTTACTTAATGTAGTAGGGACACTCACTCAGTCACTGTTCATAGGCTAGCTCCTGCGCGTGTGTGCGCGTGCGTGCACTCACTGTCTGTAGTGTACACACACTCTATTTCCTTGTGATTACTACTGATTATTGTAACTTCTAGTTGTACTTCCTGACTGTTACTACTTACTTACTGTAGTAGGGACACTCACTCAGTCACTGTTCATAGGCTAGCTCCTGCACGTGTTTGCGCGTGCGTGCACTCACTGTCTGTAGTGTACACACACTCTATTTCCTTGTGATTACTACTGATTATTGTAACTGCTAGTTGTACTTCCTGACTGTTACTACTTACTTACTGTACTAGACACTCACTCAGTCACTGTTCATAGGCTAGCTCCTGCGCGTGTTTGCGCGTGCGTGCACTCACTGTCTGTAGTGTACACACACTCTATTTCCTTGTGATTACTACTGATTAGTGTATTTTCTAGTTAGTGTACTAGGGGACACACTCACTGTTCACTGTTCACACTTACTGATTACCGATTTTTGCATTTTGTATTTGTACTGTAATAATCACTTAGCGATCTAATCACTTAGTGATTAGTGTCACCTCACCCAACAACCCACTCCATTAAAGTACCCCACTTTTCACCCGCAGTTTTAAAAAACTTTTGTGTTTACGCCCAAAACATCTAAGATGTCTGGAAGTGGCAGCCAGCGCGGTTTGGGCAAGGTGAAGGGCAGCAAGGGAATCAGGAGGAGAGGGAGCAGCATTGTGGCAAGCCGCGGCCGCGCCACCATGCACAGTTCCGCAGCAGCAGCGTCAGTGGCTAACATTCCTCCTATAGCCACTGGCCGTGGACGCCTTGGGCGCTGCCCAGCAGGAGCATCTGCAACTCACGCTGCAGAGACACAGCAGCAGCAGCGTGTAGCACCTGCTCCTATTTTCCTCCAGCCGGGTCGGAAACGTCCCATTGAGGAAAAGGATGCAGACACTGTGGTGCAACTGATGACGGAGGATGAGCAGCCCGCCATCAGCTCTGCATCCGAGGCCTCCACCCTCACCACCACCACCACCACCCCTGTTCGCAGCAGCCGCCCAGCAGGGCCTGGGGAGGAGGCCAGTTCACCGTCAGTCGCCGACCTGTCACTCAGCACTCTTTTGACCCCAGGCATGATGCGTCAATTGTCTGCTGTTGTTGGCGATTTGGAGGAGGAGATGCTGATGGGCACTTTGGGGGATGAGGGATTGGACAGCAAGACTGTGGCGACAGTCAAGCAGCCCATCCATGCATCAGGAGAGGAGTTTGGGGGGGTCATCATCCCAGCAGGACATGTTTCAGGAGGGGGAGGATGATGATGACACGGTGACAGACAGAGACTGGGTGCCACCAGCTCCAGGGGATGTCGTCATCAGCAGCTCTGAGGAGGAGGATGCGCTTGTGGGCCTTGCAAGGAGGCGCATCATTGCAAGCATTGGCAGCAGTAGGCAGGTCCCACAGCCTGCTGGTGTCTCAGGCTCAGCAGCAGCAGCATCTGCCAGTACCACCACCAGCCGCACCCAAGCCCCCCCCCCCAACCACCACAGGGAGATAGGCAGCAGCGGTTCCATGCCGTAGGGGGTTGTTTTTGTCACCAATCTGGCGCTTTTTTACCATGCCCACTGTGGACAGCAAGTACGCCACTTGCAACCACTGTCAGCGGAAGTTGAGCAGAGGTGCAGACCCCTTAAAGTTCAGCACCAGCTCGCTCATCAACCACCTTGCTGCGAAACATTTCCACCAGCATGAGGAGTTCCAGAGGCTGAAGGCATCTGGTGCTGGCAGTGGCACCACACCCATCACTGCACAGCCTTCAGCAGCAGCAGCAGCAGCAACAGCAGCCACCCGCCCTCCTGCTCCTCCAGCAGCACCAGCAGGAGTGTGGAAACGCACTGCTCCTCCCCCCTCTGCAACTCCTGCCGCCGACACTGAGGCCTGTTCTGGCAGCCAGTCCTCAGTGGCCTCCTCCGCTGTGTCTGCTGATTCCCGTGCCAGCAAAAGGCCACGCCAGAGCCTTTTGAGCGAGTCCTTCCAGGGGGTGGTTAGGGCTCTGCCTCCCAGCAGCCGTCGCGTGCGGCAGCTGAACGGCTTGCTGGCACGGGCCATGTGCTCCCAACTCCTGCCGTACACGCTCGTGCAGGAGGGGAGCGACATGCGTGCGCTGCTTGCTTGTGCAGCCCCAGACTGGCAGCTCCCCAGCAAACACTTCTTCGCCCGCAAGGCCATTCCTGCACTGCACCGCTTTGTGATGGCCAATGTGGAGCGAGGGCTGGAGCACGCGGTTGGTGAAAGGGTCCACGTCACCATGGACTCCTGGAGCAGCCGCTTTGGGACAGGCCGCTACCTGTCCTTCACTGTCCACTGGGTCAGCTTGGTGGAAGGGGGTGAGGATGGGAGAGCAGCAGCGGGCACAGCAGCAGCAGCAACACAGTGGGTGGTGCCACCCTGCAGGGTCAGGGGAACTGCAGCAGGTTCCTCCGATCCTCTGCCATCCTCCGGCACACCTGGCCAAAACCCCCCGCCTCAGCAGCAGCGTGAAGGCCCGCCACTGCCAAGCGCTGCTGCACTTGGTCAGCCTTGGGAAGACCAAGCTGACGGCAACCCATGTGTTGGCCAAACTCCAGGAGCAGGAGAGGATTTGGCTGACCCCCAGAGGCCTCAGAGTCGGAGAGGTGGTGGCCGACAATGGGACCAATCTGGTTCCCGCAATAGACAGGGGAAACCTGACCCACATCCCCTGTCTTGCCCACGTGCTGAACCTGGTGGTGCAGAAGTTCTTGCGCACCTACCAGGGGATGGGCGAACTGCTGGAAACGGCAAGGAACGTTGTGCGTCACTTCCGGCGCTCGGCTGCAGCCTGTGCGAGCCTGGAAGACGTGCAAAAGGAGCTGGAGCTGCCACGCCATCGGCTGATCCTTGACGTTCCGACTCGCTGGAACTCCACCCTGGTGATGTTGGAGCGTCTGGTTGAACAGAAGCACGCTGTCAACCAGTACCTTGCCCTGGCCACTGTTTCCGCCGCTCAGAGAAGGGACAAGACCAGCAACATCCCGTCCATCATCCCCGATGATGACTGGAGGCACATGCAGCAGGTGTGCTTAGTGCTGGCTCCCTTTCTGCAGGCCACTAACATGGTGAGCAGGGACCATGCTATGGTCTGCGAGTGGGTGCCCCTGGTTTGTCTGCTGAACAGGGCCCTCGATGCTTTGCTGGAACAGGGAGCGGCAGCCTTGGACCAGCAGGAGCGGCAAGCAGCTGCACAGTCCACCTCTGAGGGGGAGGAGGAGGAGGACTTGGTGGAGGTCCCTGACCTTGCTGCTGATGAGGGGGATCAGCACAGTGCAGCTGAGTTGGTGCGGGGGTGGAGAGAGGATGAGGCTGAGGAGGGAGAGGAGGAGGATGAGGACAGCACTGCCGCCGATGTGCCAGCACACGTGGCCCGCCTCTTCCCAATGGCAGCGCACATGCTGACATGCCTGCGCAAGGACCCCAGGGTGATCCAGATGAAGCAGAGGGAGGACATCTGGATCAGCATGATGTTGGACCCACGCCTCAAGGGGAAGTTGAGCCAGTTCCTGCCGCCTGCAGGAGGAGACCCAGCGCAACAAATAAGGAGCTTGCAGCAGGCCCTTGTTGAGCGCTTGGAGGAAGCCTTCCCCCAGCCTTCCACCCCCACTGTCCAGCCAGCACAGAGGCAGCAGCAGGTGCCTGCATCCAGCAGCAAGCGCCCCACAGACCTGCTGTCTCTCAGCAACGAGCTCTACAGGACTGTAGAGGCTCCGGCAGCAGTGACTAGAGAGGAGGTGCATGCAGCAGCATCCTCCTCCGGTCACAGCCAGCGCCTGACCCGCATGGTGGCTGACTACATGGGGTCCTACAGCGGGCTTGACAGCGATGCCCCTGTTGATCCCATGGAGTATTGGGTCAAGCGCCTGGAGATCTGGAGCGAGCTGGCGCAGTACGCCCTGGAAGTGCTGTCCTGTCCCCCTTCCAGCGTGCTGTCCGAGCGCTGCTTCAGTGCAGCTGGTGGCGTGGTCACTAGTGTTGGGCGAACAGTGTTCGCCACTGTTCGGGTTCTGCAGAACATCACCCTGTTCGGGTGATGTTCGAGTTCGGCCGAACACCTGACGGTGCTCGGCCAAACCGTTCGGCCACATGGCCGAACTAAGAGCGCATGGCCGAACGTTCCCCGAACGTTCGGCTAGCGCTGTGATTGGCCGAACGGGTCACGTGGTTCGGGCCCGAACGCGCTCTGATTGGCCGAACGGTCACGTGGTTCGGGTAAATAAATACCCGAACCACATCATATCTCCTCCATTTGTCTGTGGGTTTAGCTTTGGGTAGGCAGGCAGGGTAGTTCGCTCTCCAGCCACGCTAGCCAGGGTCCGCCCCAGTCATTGTGTGTCGCTGCTGGGAACAGTAGTACACCGCTCGCTCAGCCACACTATATATAGCATTGTTTACTGCCACTGTGTACCTCGCTCAGCCACGCTATATATAGCATTGTGTTTTCTGACACTCTGTGTACACGGCTTAGCCTGGCTATATAGCATTGTGTGTACTGCCACTGTGCACCTCGCTCAGCCACGCTATATATAGCATTGTGTTTTCTGACACTCTGTGTACACGGCTTAGCCTGACTATATAGCATTGTGTGTACTGCCACTGTGTACCTCGCTCAGCCACACTATATATAGCATTGTGTTTACTGCCACTCTGTGTACACGGCTCAGCCAGACTATATAGCATTGTGTGTACTGCCACTGTGCACCTCGCTCAGCCACGCTATATATAGCATTGTGTTTTCTGACACTCTGTGTACACGGCTTAGCCTGACTATATAGCATTGTGTGTACTGCCACTGTGCACCTCGCTCAGCCACGCTATATATAGCATTGTGTTTACTGCCACTCTGTGTACACCGCTCAGCCAGACTATATACCATTGTTTACTGACACTCTGTGTACACCGCTCAGCCAGACTATATACCATTGTTTACTGACACTCTGTGTACACGGCTCAGCCTGACTATATAGCATTGTGTGTACTGCCACTGTGTACCTCGCTCAGCCACGCTATATATAGCATTGTGTTTACTGCCACTCTGTGTACACGGCTCAGCCAGACTATATAGCATTGTGTGTACTGCCACTGTGCACCTCGCTCAGCCACGCTATATATAGCATTGTGTTTTCTGACACTCTGTGTACACGGCTTAGCCTGACTATATAGCATTGTGTGTACTGCCACTGTGCACCTCGCTCAGCCACGCTATATATAGCATTGTGTTTACTGCCACTCTGTGTACACCGCTCAACCAGACTATATACCATTGTTTACTGACACTCTGTGTACACCACTCAGCCAGACTATATACCATTGTTTACTGACACTCTGTGTACACGGCTCAGCCTGACTATATAGCATTGTGTGTACTGCCACTGTGTACCTCGCTCAGCCACGCTATATATAGCATTGTTTACTGACACTCTGTGTACAAGGCTCAGCCAGACTATATAGCATTGTGTGTACTTCCACTCTGTGTACACCGCTCAGCCAGACTATATAGCATTGTGTGTACTGCCACTGTGTACCTCGCTCAGCCACGCTATATATAGCATTGTTTACTGACACTCTGTGTACACGGCTCAGCCAGACTATATAGCATTGTGTGTACTGCCACTCTGTGTACACGGCTCAGCCAGACTATATAGCATTGTGTGTACTGCCACTCTGTGTACACCGCTCAGCCAGACTATATAGCATTGTGCGTACTGCCACTCTGTGTACACGGCTCAGCCAGACTATATAGCATTGTGTGTACTGCCACTCTGTGTACACCGCTCAGCCAGACTATATAGCATTGCGTACTCTGCCAGTCAGTGTGTATATTGCTGGGATCAGTAATACTCCACTCACCGCCAACCACTATATGAGCTCACCATAAGTTCCTCAGAGACCTCCACTGTGAGCAGCACTCCCAACAACAGCAACAGCCAACGCCCCACGCAAGCTATAACATCCACCCCAGCAGCCAGTGGTCAGCAGCAGCCCTCTCCGGAGGAGAATGTTGTGTCCATCGGTCCGTCGCCAGAACGATTAATGAGGGCTGCCATTGAGGAGATGATGGGGCCTGATGTGGAGGAGGAGGTCGGGCTCAGGCCAGCATCCCAAGTTAATGTTGAGGACGATGAGGGGTCTGTGTCTGGGGATGTTGGGGTGGCAGAGGTGGTGGGTGGGTCAGACTCAGGAGAAGAGTTGGAGTTGTATGATGAGGATGATGATCGGGACCATCTGTATGTGCCTCAGAGTCCGACCCCGGAAAACATGTTGTATCGTGTGTTTAGGTACTAAAATCTGCGTTCCCACTTCCCAGTACTGCCCGCAGTGCCCGGGTCCACGGATCCATATAATTTTTTGGGCAGCACTATCAAACTGTGGTACTATGAGTGAGTTGCCATGGTCCTTCTGTGCTGCCTGTCACACTCACCGTCTGTCTGCAGATGGATTGTTCAACACAACTACGCCATCTGACATGTAGTCCTGGACCTTGACCATCTTCTCTAGGCGATTGGTGTTGGAGGACGTGGAACTGCCTGATTGCTGTTCTGTGGGCTGCTGCATGGGTGTCAGAAAATTTTCCCACTCCAAGGACACTGCCAATACCATTCCCTTTTGGGCACTAGCAGCAGCTTGTGTTCTTTGCTGCCCTCCTGGTCCTCCTGGGTTTGCTGAAGTCAGTCTGTCGGCGTACAACTGGCTAGAGAAGGAGGAGGATGTCAATCTCCTCTCTAAAGTCTCCATCCTCAAGGGCCTGCTGGAATTGTTCCATTTTTGACCTGTCTGACACTTTCTTCAATCAGTTTTTTAACATTGTGTTTGTATAAACTGGGTATAAACCCAGTAATTGGTGTTGTCCAGATTCCAGAATAATGAATAATAATGAATAGTGAATAATGTGCGGGCCGCGTTCAATGCAGTCTAGCATGAATTGAGCCATGTGTGCCAGAGAGTCCTGCCAGACTCCTCTATCTTCATGTTCTTGTAAGCGTTGTGATTGTTGTGATGCACCATATTCGTCACCAGCATCACTTTCTTCCTCTTCTGCTGTCCTTTCCCGCTAAATTGTGGAAGTCCAACGTGCACCGCTCTGTCCCTCGGCAGTGGGGGCATCCAATTCCTGCTCCAACTCCAGCTGTTCCTCGTCCTGTTCTTTGTCATAGCTGGGACCAGCGTTTCCTGAGGCAGGTTGCCTGATGTTGGTATCATCACGCTGATCGTTTTCATCTTCAGAATCCCCCACTTGCATCATGCCAGCGGTTTCCATCTTCAACATTGATTTCTTCAGTAAACACAGCAGTGGTATTGTAATGCTGACTGTAGAGTTGTCACTGCTCAGTCACGCAACGTGGATTGCTCAAAATTTTGGAGGACTTGGCAGAGATCCAACATGGTGGCCCAATCAGATCCACAGAAGCTTGGTAGCTACTAGCTGCTGGAATGCGCCTCGGCACTGCGCAAAAGCGTGCTAGCATGTGCAGCGTAGAATTCCAGCGCGTAGGCAGGGACATCACCCAGCGAGCGATGGTGCGCTAGATTGAAGCGCTCCTGCATCTCTTGGTGAGTCCTTCAGAAGCGGTACTGGACTTTTAACAATGTTTTTTTTTTTTTTCCTTCAACAGAAGATCTGCCACGTTGGAGTGAGGAGGACGCCGCCGACCCCGACACCAAGCTGAACCCCGGCGAACTCCAAGCAGAGGATCTTCAGGAACCCTCAAGGCTTTGAGCAAGCTGAGGAGGATCAGCAGTCCCGACGAGACCTCTCCTCATATGCGACTGAGTGCAGTGGAGCTCCCCAGAACAACCTCTCAGTTGTCACTTTGTCACTGGTCACTTTGTCACTTTGTCACTTTGTCATTTTGTCACTTTGTCAGTTGTCACTTTGTCACTGGTCACTTTGTCACTTGTCACTTTGTCATTTTGTCACTTGTCACTTTGTCACTTGTCACTTCTCACTTTGTCACTTGTCACTTTGTCATTTTGTCACTTGTCACTTTGTCACTTGTCACTTCTCACTTTGTCACTTGTCACTTTGTCATTTTGTCACTTGTCACTTTGTCACTTGTCACTTTGTCATTTTGTCACTTTGTCATTTTGTCACTTTGTCACTTTGTCACTGGTCACTTTGTCACTTGTCACTTGGTCACTTGTCCAGATGATCTCGGTACACCTCCTGAGATTCAAATTCCTGCACACATTGCTCTGGGATTTGGGTGTGATAAATGATGCATCTAACTGGCCACCGGAGGCAATTAAGGCCTTCAAAACATTGAAAGCAGCTTTCTGTTCCGCCCCCATTTTGCGTCATGTTGAGTTGTTGACGTCATGTTCATCCTCGGCCTCGCCTTGCATTTCAGTGCGAGGTGCATTTTCCACAGAAAAAGGTTGTGAATCCGGGCACAACATTTGTGGCTGTTCCATTGACCTTTCACAGGTAGAAGATTGTGGGGGTGGGAATAGCTCCTCCGAATAGCCCATTGTGTCCTGAAAACTACTCATTGCATTGCTTTGCGCACACATTTTTTTGTCCTCATGCAAGGCCTGAGTTGCACCTGAAAGCGTGGCCTTCTCCTCCTGCGCCTCCTCCTGTTCCATCACGTCTGCTGCTGCTGGGTTAGCGTTGACGCCCGGTCCCTGTTTATTGAACCTCTTATCTTTATTACATTTATGACTGCATGGCGGTAAAAAGCATGCTATCCGCACGCCTCTTGTCCTCATGCAAGGCCTGGGTTGTTGTGTCTCAAAAAGCATGGCCTTCTCCTCCTGCGCCTGCTCCTGTTCCATCACGTGTGCTGCTGCTGCTGGGTTACCGTTACCGGTCCCTTTTCCTGGAACCTCTTCTCTGTATTACATTTATGACTGCATGGCGACAAAAAGCATGTTACCTGTGCAAAGAAACATGACATTTTCCACATTTAAAAGACAGTTTTTCCTTTGAAACTTTACAATCAATTTTCTCAAAAACTATAAGCTCTTTTTCAAATATTTTTTTCCTCTTGTACCCACTCCCAAGGTGCACATACCCTGCTAATTTGGGGTATGTAGCATGTAAGGAAGCTTTACAAAGCACGAAAGTTCGGGTCCCCATTGACTTCCATTATGTTCGGAGTTCGGCGCGAACACCCGAACATCGCGGCGATGTTCGGCGAACGTTCGCGAACCCGAACATCTAGGTGTTCGCCCAACACTAGTGGTCACCGAGAAACGCTCACGTCTGTCTCACAAGTCTGTGGACAGACTGACGTTTCTCAAGATGAACCAGGCGTGGGTGGAAGGCGAGTTCCTGGCCCCTGTTGTCGGCGAGAGGGGGACATGAACTGAAGAACCATCGTTAATGTGCCTTACCACCCTTTACCACCTCCTGGCTCCTGCTCACTAAGCCAGCCTGGTTCACTTTGACTATTACGTCGCCTGCAGCCACACATTTTACACCTACAGTGGGCTGCTGTGTACTGCCCTTCTGCTGTCTGTCTGCGTTTCCCACTGTCAGGGTACACAGATTTACCTTCTGCTGCCACTCTGCCACCAGCTATTACGTCAAAAAATAGCTATATCTGTGTAATTGGTTGTAAAACCAAAACTACAAAACCATTAAAAAAAAAAAAAGGTTTAATTTTTCTGAGGTGCCCGGGTTGAAAACTGTGTTGTCCCAGTTGTGTATTGGACACAATGTGGGCTGCACGACCGCTGTCTGGGACCTCCTGTTGTGTTTATTTACGCCCTGGTATCACCGCTAGGTACCAGGGCTATTATGTCACGATGCCTGCCTGCTGCCACACTCACACTACTCCTCCATTCCTCCTGCTGCTGCTGCTGTCTGTCTGTGTTTCCCACTGCCAGGGTACACAGAATTACCTTCTGCTGCCACTCTGCCACCAGCTATTACGTCAAACAATAGCTGCTCACATAATTACTCCTCCATTCCTCCAGCTGCTGCTGCTGTCTGTCTGTGTTTCCCACTGTCAGGGTACACAGATTTACCTTCTGCTGCCACTCTGCCACCAGCTATTACGTCAAAAATAGCTATATCTGTGTAATTGGTTGTAAAACCAAAACTACAAAACCATTAAAAAAAAAAAGGTTTCATTTTTCTGAGGTGCCCGGGTTGAAAACTGTGTTGTCCCAGTTGTGTATTGGACACAATGTGGGCTGCACGACCGCTGTCTGGGACCTCCTTTTGTGTTTATTTACGCCCTGGTATCACCGCTAGGTACCAGGGCTATTATGTCACGCTGCCTGCCTGCTGCCACACTCACACTACTCCTCCATTCCTCCTGCTGCTGCTGCTGTCTGTCTGTGTTTCCCACTGCCAGGGTACACAGAATTACCTTCTGCTGCCACTCTGCCACCAGCTATTACGTCAAACAATAGCTGCTCACATAATTACTCCTCCATTCCTCCTGCTGCTGCTGCTGTCTGTCTGTGTTTCCCACTGTTAGGGTACACAGATTTACCTTCTGCTGCCACTCTGCCACCAGCTATTACGTCAAAAAGTAGCTATATCTGTGTAATTGGTTGTAAAACCAAAACTACAAAACCATTAAAAAAAAAAAAAGGTTTGATTTTTCTGAGGTGCCCGGGTTGAAAACTGTGTTGTCCCAGTTGTGTATTGGACACAATGTGGGCTGCACGACCGCTGTCTGGGACCTCCTGTTGTGTTTATTTACGCCGTGGTATCACCGCTAGGTACCAGGGCTATTATGTCACGCTGCCTGCCTGCTGCCACACTCACACTACTCCTCCATTCCTCCTGCTGCTGCTGCTGTCTGTCTGTGTTTCCCACTGCCAGGGTACACAGAATTACCTTCTGCTGCCACTCTGCCACCAGCTATTACGTCAAACAATAGCTGCTCACATAATTACTCCTCCATTCCTCCTGCTGCTGCTGCCCTTCTGTCTGTGTTTCCCACTGTCAGGGTACACAGATTTACCTTCTGCTGCCACTCTGCCACCAGCTATTACGTCAAAAAATAGCTATATCTGTGTAATTGGTTGTAAAACCAAAACTACAAAACCATTAAAAAAAAAAAAGGTTTAATTTTTCTGAGGTGCCCGGGTTGAAAACTGTGTTGTCCCAGTTGTGTATTGGACACAATGTGGGCTGCACGACCGCTGTCTGGGACCTCCTGTTGTGTTTATTTATGCCCTGGTATCAGCGCTAGGTACCAGGGCTATTATGTCACGATGCCTGCCTGCTGCCACACTCACACTACTCCTCCATTCCTCCTGCTGCTGCTGTCTGTCTGTGTTTCCCACTGCCAGGGTACACAGAATTACCTTCTGCTGCCACTCTGCCACCAGCTATTACGTCAAACAATAGCTGCTCACATAATTACTCCTCCATTCCTCCTGCTGCTGCTGCTGTCTGTCTGTGTTTCCCACTGTCAGGGTACACAGATTTACCTTCTGCTGCCACTCTGCCACCAGCTATTACGTCAAAAAGTAGCTATATCTGTGTAATTGGTTGTAAAACCAAAACTACAAAACCATTAAAAAAAAAAAGGTTTGATTTTTCTGAGGTGCCCGGGTTGAAAACTGTGTTGTCCCAGTTGTGTATTGGACACAATGTGGGCTGCACGACCGCTGTCTGGGACCTCCTGTTGTGTTTATTTACGCCGTGGTATCACCGCTAGGTACCAGGGCTATTATGTCACGCTGCCTGCCTGCTGCCACACTCACACTACTCCTCCATTCCTCCTGCTGCTGCTGCTGTCTGTCTGTGTTTCCCACTGCCAGGGTACACAGAATTACCTTCTGCTGCCACTCTGCCACCAGCTATTACGTCAAACAATAGCTGCTCACATAATTACTCCTCCATTCCTCCTGCTGCTGCTGCCCTTCTGTCTGTGTTTCCCACTGTCAGGGTACACAGATTTACCTTCTGCTGCCACTCTGCCACCAGCTATTACGTCAAAAAATAGCTATATCTGTGTAATTGGTTGTAAAACCAAAACTACAAAACCATTAAAAAAAAAAAGGTTTCATTTTTCTGAGGTGCCCGGGTTGAAAACTGTGTTGTCCCAGTTGTGTATTGGACACAATATGGGCTGCACGACCGCTGTCTGGGACCTCCTTTTGTGTTTATTTACGCCCTGGTATCACCGCTAGGTACCAGGGCTATTATGTCACGATGCCTGCCTGCTGCCACACTCACACTACTCCTCCATTCCTCCTGCTGCTGCTGCTGTCTGTCTGTGTTTCCCACTGCCAGGGTACACAGAATTACCTTCTGCTGCCACTCTGCCACCAGCTATTACGTCAAACAATAGCTGCTCACATAATTACTCCTCCATTCCTCCTGCTGCTGCTGCTGTCTGTCTGTGTTTCCCACTGTCAGGGTACACAGATTTACCTTCTGCTGCCACTCTGCCACCAGCTATTACGTCAAAAAATAGCTATATCTGTGTAATTGGTTGTAAAACCAAAACTACAAAACCATAAAAAAAAAAAAAGGTTTCATTTTTCTGAGGTGCCCTGGTTGAAAACTGTGTTGTCCCAGTTGTGTATTGGACACAATGTGGGCTGCACGACCGCTGTCTGGGACCTCCTTTTGTGTTTATTTACGCCCTGGTATCACCGCTAGGTACCAGGGCTATTATGTCACGCTGCCTGCCTGCTGCCACACTCACACTACTCCTCCATTCCTCCTGCTGCTGCTGCTGTCTGTCTGTGTTTCCCACTGCCAGGGTACACAGAATTACCTTCTGCTGCCACTCTGCCACCAGCTATTATGTCAAACAATAGCTGCTCACATAATTACTCCTCCATTCCTCCTGCTGCTGCTGCTGTCTGTCTGTGTTTCCCACTGTCAGGGTACACAGATTTACCTTCTGCTGCCACTCTGCCACCAGCTATTACAGCAAAAAATAGCTATATCTGTGTAATTGGTTGTAAAACCAAAACTACAAAACCATTAAAAAAAAAAAAGGTTTCATTTTTCTGAGGTGCCCGGGTTGAAAACTGTGTTGTCCCAGTTGTGTATTGGACACAATGTGGGCTGCACGACCGCTGTCTGGGACCTCCTGTTGTGTTTATTTACGCCCTGGTATCACCGCTAGGTACCAGGGCTATTATGTCACGATGCCTGCCTGCTGCCACACTCACACTACTCCTCCATTCCTCCTGCTGCTGCTGCTGTCTGTCTGTGTTTCCCACTGCCAGGGTACACAGAATTACCTTCTGCTGCCACTCTGCCACTAGCTATTACGTCAAACAATAGCTGCTCACATAATTACTCCTCCATTCCTCCTGCTGCTGCTGCTGTCTGTCTGTGTTTCCCACTGTCAGGGTACACAGATTTACCTTCTGCTGCCACTCTGCCACCAGCTATTACGTCAAACAATAGCTATATATCTGTGTAATTTGTTTTACAAACAAAACCAAAAAAACATAAAAAAAAAAGGTTTAATTTTTCTGAGGTGCCCGGGTTGAAAACTGTGTTGTCCCAGTTGTGTATTGGACACGATGTGGGCTGCACGACCGCTGTCTGGGACCTCCTGCCTGCTGTGTTTATTTACAGCTCTGGTATCACCGCTAGGTACCAGGGCTATTATGTCACGCTGCCTGCCTCATTGACTGCCTGCTGCCACACACGCATCCTCCTCCTCCTGCTGCTGAATTTACCTCCTGCTGTCTGTGTGTTTCCACTGCCAGGGAGCACATACAATGGCGCTTCCAACATGCGTGCGCCACCAGCTATTTGTTACGCTCAAAAATAGCTGCATTTCTTTAAAAAAACAAAAAAATTATATATACTTTTTATTAATACTGTGTGATATTATTTTTAGAGGTGTCCGGGTTGAAAACTGTGTTGTCCCAGTTGTGTATTGGACATGATGTGGGCTTCACGTCCGCTGTCTGGAACCTCATGCTGTGTATTTACGGCCTGGTACCACCGCTAGGTACCACACAGCCTATTATGTCTCGCTGCCTGCCTCATTGACTGCCTGCTGCCACACAATCATCCTCCTCCTCCTGCTGCTGCTGCTGAATTTACCTCCTGCTGTCGGTGTGTTTCCACTGCCAGGTAGCACATACAATGGCGCTTCCAACATGCGTGCGCCACCAGCTATTTATTACGCTCAAAAATAGCTGCATTTCTTTAAAAAAAAAATATAAAAGAGAAATAAGTGAAGAAGAAGAAGACGATATAGAAAAAGAAGGAGAAGAAGAAGAAGGACAAAAAGTAGAAGAAGGAGAAGAAGAAGAAGAAGAAGAAGAAGAAGAAGAAGAAGAAGAAGAAGAAGAAGATGAAGAAGATGAAGAAGAAGAAGATGAAGAAGAAGAAGATGAAGAAGAAGAAGATGAAGAAGATGAAGAAGAAGAAGATGAAGAAGAAGAAGAAGAAGAAGACAATATAGAAGAAGAAGAGGAAGATATAGAAGAAGATATAGAAGAAGAAGACATAGAAGAAGAAGATATAGAAGAAGAAGATATAGAAGAAGAAGAAGAAGATATAGAAGATAAAAAAGAAGAAGAAGAAGAAGAAGTATATACAGTACTGAACAAAATTCTGGACACAACTTCTCTTTCCACCTTTTTTTTTTTTAAAGGAACATCCCCACATAATCACTTGCTGTTGTTACTTGGAAAAAAAGATGTTTCTTGCATCATTCACCCTCAAAACAAGTGTTGGAAGCTATTTAAGGCCAATTCGAATAGTCAGCTCGAATAATGAGCTCGAATACCGACTCGAATAGTGAGCTCGAAGTCCGAGGTCGAATCGAATAGTAAAAAATATTCGACTCGAATATTCGACTGAATTCAAATACTTTACTATTCGAATTCGACCAAACTCGAATAATAAAAAGGGGTATCCGAGCATCACTAATGTCTATAGGCAACTGACTGCACTCAGACCAAAGGGGGCTGAATAATTACGCACACCCCACTTTGCAGTTATTGATTTGTAAAAAATGTTTGGAATCATGTATGATTTTCGATTCACTTCTCACATGTACACCACTTTGTATTGGTCTTTCACGTGGAATTCCAATAAAATTGATTCATGTTTGTGGCAGTAATATGACAAAATGTGAAAAATTTAAAGGGGGCCGAATACTTTCGCAAGCCACTGTACTTACCTAAGGAGAGGGAAGGCTCTGGGTCCTATAAAGCCTTCCCATTCTCCTCACGGTCCCTGCATTCCTTTGCAGGCTCCAGCGTTTGACTCTCCCGCCGCGGGAGACTTTGGAAGCACTTGCGTCCCCTGAAGACCAGCGTGTGCGGGAGAGAGAGCGCTTGCACGTGCGTAGGACAGAGCTGCCCATCTTCTGAAGCCCAGCCAAGGGGGAGGTGAGCAGTCTCTGACCGAATGGTCTGGGACTGCTAACTGGGAGCCTGCGGGGGAACGAGGACACCATGAGGAGAACAGGAAGGCCACAGGCTGGATGCTATGCCTAACATGACATTCTCATATATACTAGGAAATATTATTATCACCATCACTTACTTACCTGGGGTAGTAGTGCAAAATTTTTTTGGGACTACTTATAATGAATAGGTGGGGTAATATAGGGCTCAACACTCAATGTTCACACCACCCATCTTGCTTCCACTTGGTGCCATTTACAGTATGGCCTGGGGGCCCATCTCACAAGGGTCATAAACAGGGCCGGATTTACCATAAGGCACTGCAGGCACATGCCTACAGGCGCCTGATGTTGAAAAGGTGGCTCATGCCACTCCCCGAGCGCCTCCCTTCTTCCCTATGCAGAGTCCTGATGAGAGTGTAAATGAGAGGTTACTCATCCAGCTCTCTGCATTCCATTGGCGAGATCTCCCTTCAGTCAGGGGCAGCTCTAGCTACTTGATACTGAGGTTCCTTTAGCTACCTAATACTTGGGAGCACCTTTAGCTACTTATTGTTGAGAATACCACTTGCTACCTAATGCTAAGTGGCCCCTGTAACCAGGGACACAACTAGACTTAATATGGCCCCCATGCAAAAATGATAGCATGGGCCCCTTTGTCCCTGAACCCCAAATGATCGGGAGGGGGTGAATGGCAGCAGAGAGTGTTCTGCTATGAAAATGAAGCAGCCTCTAGAAGCAGGAAAAAAATTACACACAATCCTGAACACAGTTTTCGTGGGTAAATGGGGAGGTTTCTTTGCTAATTGCCTGAACTTGCAGTTGGGAAGAGGGGTGGGCCCCCAAAGCCTCTGGGCCCCCCTGCGATGGCAGGGGTCGCAGGGGTGATTGTTACGCCCATGCCTGTAAGTAACTACCTATAACAGTCAAGGGAAGTAAGGGAGAAGTGACAGCTGGACCAGTTAGCACGCTTGTTGTGCAGTTTGGTGGAGGTTTGAAGGTTCATCGAGGGCAAAGTCTATGGTGCCAGAACATTTGTGCCTATAGGCTCCTGTCCTGTGAGGTAAACCTGGTACTGGTCATAAAACAAGCGTGGCCATAATGATCTTCACACCCATAACAAGTGTAGCCACAAAAACACCTGATCTAGTATATGTATAGTCCCCTGTATCGGATGAAGGGAAGGTTAGTAGTTGCCTCCCCCCACCCCCCACCCCCCAGCTCTGGCCCCCTTTGCAATCGCAAGGGCTGCTCCTCTCTAGTTATGAGTAACTAAGAGTAGTTTTTGTAAAGCTTTCCCCTCTGTTCTCCCCTCTGTGTGGCTCCAAGAACAGTAATACACTCCAGCATCTGTCTCTTTTATCTTCTCGGCACTCAGTCTGAAGTCCCCTCCGCTCTTTCTCTCACCCTGAAAGTGAGCGAGTGTCAGCTCTTCCAGCGAGTTAACATTCACCGACATGGATATCAGCGTTAACGCGCCCCCTCCTAGATCCTGTTTGTACCACATTATGGTGGGTGTACTGCCACCAGTCACAGTGCACAAGAGGGACACAGGATCTCCTGGCCATACAACCAGGGCAGGAGGAGTCTGGGTCACACTCTGGGATATGGAGTGAGGAAGACAAAGGAGAAAGAGGAGGAGGTAGACTGTGGTGAACATCACTACCGAAGAACACCAAAAGCCTCTGTCATGCACGAAACTGAAGCATTTTG
This sequence comes from Hyperolius riggenbachi, assembly GCF_040937935.1. Lineage (NCBI taxonomy): Eukaryota > Metazoa > Chordata > Amphibia > Anura > Hyperoliidae > Hyperolius > Hyperolius riggenbachi. The sequence continues at coordinate 45,806,595 of NC_090655.1, forward strand.
TCAGAAATTATCTTCTGCTCACTGCCAGTTGACCCCTCCCACTTTCTCACTGGTCTCCACCTGTGTATTCAAACTGCTTGATACTAGGTGCAAACATGTAACAGAGATAGTGAAGGTTTCAAGGTCAACCACAGTCATACCTTATGGTCCAGAGTTCCTAAAAGTCATCATCATTTTAGCTCTTGCTTCAAAGAAACCTGTGAAAGGAATATACAAGGAGTTTACTCCTGTTTTAAAATGATACTTGTTTGGTTGTCATGATTAGGAGACACCCAACTCACGTGCAACTATTGTCTAGGCAAGAGGAGAAACTTGGTCTGTCTTCTTAGAACCCCACCCTTTCCAAAAAATAATAATAATTTGGCTTTCAAAAGCCATGGATTGGCCAGCTCAATGCGTTTTGTGCATCATTCTTGCTTCCTCAGGTGTAAGCCATAAAATAGTGGCCTGTATTATGGCTCGGGTACCCATTAGTCTGATCGATTTGTACTTTTTGATTGTCTGCGGTCAAGGAATTGAGTATGCTTAGCAAAATACATTATGACCAGTCAATAAGGATCTTTTGCTATGGTCTAGTCATTAATCCAAAATTTTACATTTTTTTGAACATTTGATTGTTTTGGACACCTCCTATTAGTTAGTAGTCAGCCTCTAATAGCTTCTTAGATGCCACGGAAGCCAAATATTAATAATAATTTCATTGTGCAATCAGCTGGGAATTTCCCGAACTGACAATGATAAAATATAACTGGACTTTGTTGCACTCATGGGAACGGTTCACTGTCTGAGACTGTCAGGAAACACCCACCCTGTGCAAAAGATATACTCCACATGCCGTGCTGTATTCTGTATGCCTTAACATTTGGAGATCTTCAACCAGGCCCTGTAACAAATAACATCTGCATAATATTGTCAATTAGCCAGGTTGTTGGCTGAAAGGGAACATAAGGTAAGAGGCATAAGGAGGCTGCAATATTAATTTCTTTAATTTATTTTTATTTATTTAAGTACTTCTATAGTGCCAAAACGTTATGCAGCGGCGCTTTACAGATTATATTGTCTTGTCACATAACTGTCCCTCAGAGGCAGTGGCGTAGCTAAGGAGCTGTGGGTCCCAATGCAAGTTTTACAATGGGTCCCCCCCAAGTACTCTATACATAACAATTGATATGGCGCACCAAAACCTGTCAATGGCAAGTTTGGCAACTACAGTGTCAGAAATGCACAAAGCGGATGGGGAACAGCTTGTTAATGATTACCACTATTCAAAGCATCTGTAGAAGTGATTATTATGAGCACAGGACCAATAGAGAGCTAATACTGTGTTTGAGGGGTGGAACCCCCGGGGCCCCTCTGGCCCAAGGGCCCTGATGCAACTGCAACCTCTGCAACCCCTATTGCTATGCCTCTGCTCAGAGGGACTCACAATCTAGTCCCTACCACAGTCATTTGTCTATGTATGTATCATGTAGTGAGCGTATCATAGTCAAGAGTCAATTTTAGAGGGAAGCCAATTAACTTAGCTGTATGTTTTAGGGATATGGGAGGAAACCCCAAAGGAAATAATAATAATAATAATAATAATGTTTTAGGGATATGGGAGGAAATCAGGGTGCCCGGAGGAAACCCACACAGACACGGGGAGAACATACAAACTCCTTGCATATGTTGACCTGGCTTTAAAACGATATCTGTTGCCTTGCATTCCTGCTGATCTGTCTGGACATCAGTATTTTCTGAACCCCACACCTGAAACAAGCATGTAGCTAATCCAGTCATACTTCAGTTAGAAACATCTGATCTGCATGCAATTTCTTTGGGTCTAAAAGTATAAGAGGCAGAGCAGGATCATCCACCAGGCAACCTAGGCAGGTGCTTGGGGCCTAGTGGGGGTGTCTAGAGGCCCAACTGCCACCTTCTCTGACCTCTCTCCACTTCAGCCCCAAATCTACTACCTTGCCTAGGTCCTATTACATTTTAACCTATCTCTAATTAGAGACAGAGGATCAGCAGGGCTGTCAGGCAACTGGTAATGTTTGAAATGACATACATATGTCAGCCTCCAAATCCTATTTACTTCAGGTGTGGTAGAAGGAAGTGAGTTACCTATACTGTACCTATAAAATGACTGGGAATCTCTATCACATTAATATTGCAGTAGGAGGGATGGTATATATTTTAGAACAGTAGAAACAGATCCTGCCGAAACAACCCAATACTTCTTTGAATACACTGTTAATTTATAGAAACCTTTACAAAACATTCATATTATGTATTGGCGTGTTGGATTTTTATTCATTGTTCATGTATTTGTCCCGAGAGTGAGTAGCAGTGTTATGTATGACATGGAGGCATGGGATAGATCAAAGCCACCCGACTGTTCTCACTCACTGTGCAGCACTGGCTGCACAGTAATAGATCCCTTCTTTTTGGGGCGTCACTGACTTGATCTCCAGGAAGATGTGATAGTTGTCCCCTTTGGTTCTTCCCACCTCACAGCCAAGCTCATCCCTGTAGCTTTGCTCATACGTGGGCTTCTCTTGTCCTTGTATCATGTAGGCAATGAACTTGAGTTGTCCTCCAGGTGCTTGGTGGTACCAGTACATGTAGCCGTGATTGGTGTTCACCTGATTACAGTTCAGCCGAACTGAGGAGTTGGCGCCGATGGCGACAAATTGGGGGATTTGGCTGATGGTCAGTGTCTGAGCCACACCTGCAGAGATGCAAAAAGTATTATTATTGAGTGATTACTAGTTGAATTTATATTACACAAATCAGCTATTCCCATTGTCAGTGAAGATATGTCTCAATAAAGCATCGTGCTTGGCCAAACATTGTCTTCTAATTTCGAGTTGGCGGGTGATGGACAACTGCAGCACCTTTTGTTTGTTTTCTTCTATCAGAGATCTAATTTTTCTCCTTGCCAGCTTTGCTCACGTGCTTAAAACACTTAATCCCCCCCTTCCCCCTTTACTTCTTTGAATATATGGTGTGATCTTCCTTCTGCAGTCTCTAAGTGATCCAACTCAACTAACAACTGCCCAAAGCTGATGCCTATGTTTTAGGTAGAGTGGTTCTTGAACCTGCACAGTATCTGAAAACCATTTTACCCCCCACCCCAAGTTCACCCCCTCCTCTCCCAAGAGCACCCGCTCCTCCCATTCTTACATGATGGGACAAGAAGGCAGAAGATCCACCTCTGTAGAAGAAACATGATTAGAATGATGATTCAGAAACAGATGCCAAATAACTGTAGACAGAGGAAGTCACATGAGGCATGACTATACTATCCTGTGCTTTGTGTTTTGCTGGCTTCAAAGTAACATCACACCTGCTGAACAGTCAGTTTGCTTTTTGTGGCCAGTTCTGTCTCCAGAAGGACTCACCTTGTCAGAGATAGGCCCTTGATCTAAGCAGCAGTTACTCTACATAGAACTGTGGTGTATATATACAGTAAACAGGATGTCAGCAGAGTGACTATGGTAGAGATACGATTCTGATACCTTTGAGGGACAGTGAGTGACCTGAATACAGTATATCCACTAATATAATATAAAATGAATTATGATAGAGCTGCAGTGAAATGGATGCCTGAGTATAGAAGATAGTAGAATATTGGTGAATTATCTACTATTAAAGGGAACCTTAACTTAGGGGGAAAAAAATGAGTTTTACTTACCTACAGCTTTTACTAGCCCCCTGCAGCCGTTCTGTGCCCATGCTGTCACTAAGTGTCCCTCCAGTTCTCCGCAGTGACCCTGTTCTGGACGGCCGACCAGTGAGTCAACAGGCTACTGCACATGCCCGTGGCTGCGTGTTATACTTACTGTCATGGCGCCCGGCGTCCTCATAGGTGTGCATGCTGGCCAGGCTGCACTCTGTTGTTCCTCTCCTGACGGGTGATGCCATATGGTGTCACATCCGGTGGCTATTTCCGCATTGGCGCACGCATTAACGCGGACTATTGTAAGCGTTCACGCGTAATAACGTACGCGCATGCATGAGATTTGAACTTGGCGCCCAAAAACAGGGGCTGGCCTATAAAAGCCAGCCTCATTTTGCAGTAGGTGCTGTCAGTTCGTGCAGCTTTGCTATCTCAGTCCCTGTACTCAGCCCGTAGTTTCCTCATGGATTACCAGTGTTTGACCCCTGGCTTGTTCCTGACCATTGCTTGTTCTCCGCCTGTACAGACCCTTGGCTTGTCTCACGATTATGCTTGTCTGCTGCCTGTCCTGACTCCTCCTTCGGGAAAAACCTCCTCTCCCCCAGACTGAGCTCCCATGAGCACTTGCTACATGGGACTCAGAATGCCTAGGCGCTGGAGGAGCTGTGGGCGAGGCTTGTTTAGTTTATAGGGAATTAGGGTATTAAAACTAAAAAAAGTATTTTGGCCCAAGGAATGCCCTATACAAATGATATAGAGTAGAGTCTCAGTTATCCAGAACTCAACTAACTAGAAGTCTCAACCAACCAGACAAATCGCCGGCAGTACTCACAGAGAGGAAGCCCAACTTCTTAGGCTTTTTGTAGGCTCTGCTGAGCTTAAATATTGGGTTCCATGGCTCCCCAAGGTTAATGTACTTTCAATTACTGTATTTTAACATTTAATACAGAGTTTAGTAGTATGTATATAGAGTGGAGTATTGTACTGTATTCATTAGGCCTATTTTCAACATGGCGTCTCAAGCAACCACAAAGCACACTCAACTGGCATCAGCCGATTCCCATTGGTGCTGTTATTTTTGCTTGTATAAGTATAAGACTTGTGCCGTTTAAATCCCAGTGGCTATATAACATAGGCAAACGCAGGGGGGGATTACAGCTGCCTGGAATCCCCCCTCAGACCAGGGCCGGTGCAGTGTCTGGGAACTGGCACAAGTTAAGACATCAGAATATCTGCAGGCATCCTGCAGCTCACAGCACTGCCCCCTTTCCTTCCCTGCTACGGTTGACTTTGAATGGAGTAGCAGCATGTTGAATGGAGCAGCAGTGTGTGTACAGAGCATGGAGCAGCAGCGTGTGTACAGAGCATGGAGCAGCAGCATGTGTACAGAGCATGGAGCAGCAGTGTGTGTACAGAGCATGGAGCAGCAGCGTGTGTACAGAGCATAGAGCAGCAGCGTCTGTACAGAGCATAGAGCAGCAGCGTGTGTAAAGAGCACGGAGATGCAGCGTGTGTACAGAGCATATAGCAGCAGCGTGTGTACAGAGCACGGAGCAGCAGCGTGTGTACAGAGCATAGAGCAGCAGCGTGTGTACAGAGCATGGAGCAGCAGCATGTGTACAGAGCATGGAGCAGCAGCGTGTGTACAGAGTATAGAGCAGCAGCGTATGTACAGAGCATAGAGCAGCAGCGTGTGTGCAGAGCATGGAGCAGCAGCATGTGTACAGAGCGTGGAGCAGCAGCATGTGTACAGAGCATGGAGCAGCAGTGTGTGTACAGAGCATGCAGCAGCAGGGTGTATACAGGGCATGGAGCAGCAGCGTGTGTACAGAGCATGGAGCAGCAGCATGTGTACAGAGCATGGCGCAGCAGCGTGTGTACAGATCATTGAGCAGCAGTGTGTGTACAGAGCATGCAGCAGCAGTGTGTGCACAGAGCATGGAGCAGCAGCGTGTGTACAGAGCATGGAGCCGCAGCATGTGTACAGAGCATGGCGCAGCAGCGTGTGTACAGATCATTGAGCAGCAGGGTGTGTACAGAGCATGGAGTAGCAGGGTGTGTACAGAGCATGGAGCAGCATCGTGTGTACAGAGCATGCAGGAGCATCGTGTGTACAAAGCATGGAGCAGTTCTGGGGAACTTAAGGAGGGTGCACACATCAGATAAAAGACTTTGGAAAATGAAAGATCACAGACCAATTTTACCCCCTTCCATGTAGTATGAGAGCCATACTCTACACCGTCTATTCTATGGAGCTGAATTCCCCATCAGATAAAAATCTTTGCAAGATGCTGCACACTAAGATGCTGTACACATTCAACAAATCAGTATCTGCAAAAGATCTGTTCCCTCAAAAAATCAGTTTCTGCAAAATGCATTCAAAGTCTATGATATTTGCAGATCTCATACACACCTTGTTTAACGAACCTTCATCTGCAGATCAGATCCACCAGGATAGATCTTTAGACCTGCAGATAATTGTCTGATCTGCAAATAATTGTCCATTACACAAGGTGTGTATGAGACCTGCAGATATCATAGACTTTGAATGCATTTTGCAGGAACGGATCTTTTGCAGGAAGTGATCTTTTGCAGATACTGATCTGTTGCATGTGTACAGCATCTTTGTGTGCAGCATCTTGCAAAGATTTTTATATGATGGGGAGTTCAGCTCAATAGAATAGACTGTGTAATGTATGCTCTCATACTACATGAAAGGGGGTAAAATTGGTCTGTGATCTTTCATTTTCCAAAGACTTTTATCTGATGTGTGTACCCACCTTTAAGAGTCAGGTATAAGCACAGCCCTGTGCCCTGCTGTGTGAAGGCTTTACTTTCCCCTTCATTACCAATGTCGGCTGTCCTCATTATTATCTGTATCCAAACTGCTCCTGATCGATCCCGTTGTCGATCGGCAGCAGATCGGACATTTAGGAAATAATTGTCAGATCCTGTCAGTCGGACGGGAAATTGCATTATATGTACCCAGCATGATCTCCTACCATATTATTATACTGTAATGTGTGTGGCTGAGGGAGACCTTTCAGGAATACCCCTCTTGAACGTCCTTGGTGGGGGGTATCAATTCTCATGAATGTGTGCTGTGCAGGAAAATGTTTTATTCAAGTGTTTCTACAACCCTGGCATAATGGCACTAATCACTGAAGCTTATATGTCTTGGTATCATCAGGACACAGCGGATGCAGCAGAGTAACCTGTGACTCATCGCACACCAGGAAATAAGGAAGATGCACGGAGCTCTGGAATTCAGGCTGTGAGTAAAACAAAGCAGGGTGGCTTTGGAGAAGAAGAAACAATTTACTTTGACATGTGACCTCTTATCACTCTTTTATATCCTGCCGCTCTTTTGCCCTTCTGCATTTGCAGCGCTCGAGGCCATGGCCTTTGCTACCTTTCCAGAAATCCGACCCTGGTTGGTGCTATTAACTTCCTCTTTTCTTTTACTGCTTATTATCATGCACATTTGAGGATCTCACTGGCCACATAAAATTGTGAGGAAGACCCGGTTGAGCCCATGGACCTTGGGTTTGACCCTTGTGCCCTTGGCTACCCCGAGGATGCAATACTGTGATCCCACTCAGGGACCGTTAGTAAAGAAAATTCTGCATTGTCTTGTGGAAATAGTGTCACACTGTCACACTGAATACAATATATCGTTGTGTTCATTAAAGAGAAGAAAAAAAATCAAATACTGTACTACTTTTTGCTTTACAGTGACACCTTGTGGCCAATAAAAAATGTTCTCATATTAAAGGGAATCTGAAGTGAAAATAAACTTATAATGATTTGTATCTATGAAATAAAACATTAGCAGCAGGGATATGAGTCTAATATTGTTTCCAGTACAGGAAGAGTTAAGAAACTCCAGTTATTATCTCTGCAAAAGAGCTTATCTGAGCTCCACGTCTTTCAAAGTAGCAGAGAGCTCTGTCTTCTGAAGCTTATTATCTCAAGCGTCAGGCACTGTATTTTGTTTTTTCTGCAGAGTAAAGTTCAAAAGTTCTCTAGACTGCTCTGTGAAATCATTTAGAATGCTGAGTAGTGTGTAAACTGCAAATATTAGAGAATGATGTAATGTTATAAAAAAACAACAACTATATAACTGAAAATAAAAATATGAGACTATTTTCTTTGCTACTAATGTTCTAATAATTATCCATACTTCACATACAATTCATTATATCATATTTTTTTATCCACTTCAGTGTCACTTTAACAAAGTCCTGATTTTAGGATGTAGGAAACAGAAGCTTATCTGTGGCAGGTGATCTCTGTGGAATGTTTTTTTTACTATGAGTTCTAAAGACAACAGGAAAGGTCTCTGGTCGCTTACATGCAGAAAGGGCATCTGGAAAAAAAAGGGCGCGGGATATAGACGAAATTATAAGTATTTATCTAAAACAATATTTTTTGTTTATAGCTTATAAATGAAAATTAAGTGCCTCTTTAAAGGATACCCGAACTGACATGTGACATGATGAGATAGACATGTGTATGTACAGTATCTAGCACACAAATAACTATGCTGTGTTCCTTTTTTTCTTTCTCTGCCTGAAAGAGTTAAATATCAGGTATGTAAGTGGCTGACTCAGTCCTGACTCAGACAGGAAGTGACGACAGTGTGACCCTCACTGATAAAAAATTCCAACTATAAAACACTTTCCTGACAGAAAATGGCTTCTGAGAGCAAGAAGGAGGTAAAAAAAAGGTAATTTCTTATCAGTGAGGGTCACACTGTCGTCACTTCCTGTCTGAGTCAGGACTGAGTCAGCCACTTACATACCTGATATATAACTCTTTCAGACAGAAAAAGAAAAAAAGGAACACAGCATAGTTATTTGTGTGCTAGGCACTGTACATACACATGTCTATCTTATCATGTCACATGTCACTTGGGGTATCCTTTAAGAAAGTACTGATTCCTCTTCGTCATGCTTGTCCCATGGAGTCACTGACTTGGGATAATCATGAAAGTCATGAGCCCCCGACAGGGGCGTAACTAGAAATCACTGGCCCCCCTGCAAAACTTAGAATGGGGCCCCTCTGCCGAAACTTTGGATGGGGCCCCCTTATACCCCAAACCCCCTTACCCCCCTTTCTGCCCAGGTAAGCTGAGAACCAATGCACAGGTAAACTGAGATGCAGTCACTAGAACAATTGTGCAGAGAATAGAAAGCTTTCCTCTCTGTGCCCAGACTCCTCAAGCATCACTACAGGACGCAGCACTTGGGGAGGGGTAGAAAGACTAAAGGTAGAACAGTGCTTTACGCAAGACCCTGCCATACCTCCCAACATTTTGATATAAGCAAGAGGGACACTTAAGCCACACCCTTAATCACGCCCCCGCCACACCCCCTAGTCACGCATACCATAAAGATTTCATAGGAAAAATATGTTGTTTTATAATTCAAACCACACTGGTCCTTTCTATGCTGATTCATTTTTCTTAATTTTAACATTTTAGGATCAGTGCTATAACAATTTAAAGGATGGGAATACATTTCAGAGTCAACCAAACACATTTTTTAGTAGAGAAATATGTATATTTACATAGAAAGAGGGACAAAGTCCTGAAAGAGGAACACATGAGGAGGAAAGAGGGACAGGGCTCCCAAAGAGGGACTGTCCCTCCAAAAGAGGGACAGTTGGGAGCTATGGCCTCTGCTGCACACTGAATGGGGACTGTTTACAAATCTTTGTCTGCAAAACTTTGTATGATTCCTTATCAGTGGCTGAGCAGATGAAGTCATTAGAACAATTGTGCCCAGACCAGAAAGTTTTTTTCTCCATACTCTTAGTTGTCATTCTATCAGGACGGGGCCCCCTGTAGCTTCTGCCCCTCCCCCCCCCCCCGCCCATCCATTGGATCCATTGTTACGCCCCTGGCCCCCGATGTCACCTAAAGATCTGGCATATTGGATCTTTAGTGAAGTCTCCTCCCCCTCCATGGCAGCGGATGAGTCACTAGCCTCTAAGCTAGACACACATCTGTACAGCAACCAGCCTCAAACTGTTGCCTGAGGGATCCAGTCCTGATCCCTGCGGGTGACAGAACCTGTACCTGTGTATGAGGCTACAGATATATGTTCTTGGCAATTAAAGAGTATTTATTTACATATTTGTCAGGTGATAAAGCTGTCGCTTTATATTCAAATGTTCAAGTGTTGCAACTAGGACTTGCTCAGTCAATCTGATGAAGGAAGTGGGCGTGGCCACTGGAAGTGAATCCAATAAAAATGCTGTTAGCACAAATAAAAATAGTATCGCATGCAGTATTCAGCCTGTTAAACAATTATATTCAAATCTATGTTTATTGCTTGTGTGGTCTGCATTAACACACATCCTGTCTCTCCCCCCCCCCCATTTTTTAATACAGACCTGAAGTGACATGTGACATAATGAGATAAATATGGATACATATAGTACCACTCTTACTTGTCTGTGTTCACTTTTATTTATGTATTCTTTGCATGAGTTAATAAAGCAGTGTTTTAACTATGCAAATGAGGGCTGCACCGGGGAGGCCCTCCTGAACAGTAAATGGAAGCCAAAACACTTGCTTCTGCCTGAACAAACACCCCTGATAACATGATTATAACAAAAGGATCAAAAGTTGATTATTTCTCCCTAGTGTGAAAGCTCTAAGAAGCAGATTTTATGTGACACTGACATTGCTGCTGTTTACGCTTAGAAATTCACATTAAAACTTTGGTACTTCAATTGAAAAGAAGAATATGAGACCCCAGGAAAATCCTATCTACCCCTTAGTACTACATACTGTATACACTTAATTAATCCCATTTGTTTATTTTTAGTTCAGGTTTGCTTTAAAAAGAAACCCTGACCAAGAATTAAACTTTATCCTAATCCTTTTGCTGATACCCCCTTTTACATGAGAAATCTATTCCTTTTCACAAACAGACCATCAGGGGGCGATGTATTGATACTTATTACACCAGAGAGAAAATGTGTGCATCAACCAAGTGAACCTGACAAATCTGGCTTTGCAAATTTGGCCTATTGGCTAGTCACGAGACATTGCTCATGCAAATATGCATTTGCTTTCGCATGCCTAAATATGCAGGGTCAAAAACCAAAACTGCAAAACAATCGCCCTGCGGGAATTAGTTCATGCTACATTAGCACTATCCAGGGGCGCCACGAGGAGGCTTCCCGTTGCCCCCATTTGTATTGATACCCCCTTTTACATGAGAAATATATTCCTTTTCACAAACAGACCATCAGGGGGCGATGTATGACTGATATTGTGGTGAAACCCCTGCCACAAAAAACTGAGGACCGTGGTACTCCTGGCAGTTTCCTGTCAAACTGCCAAAAAAGCATGCAGCAGCTACATCACCTACCAACAGTAAAAATGTCAACATGTGATAAATATCAGAATGTAAATCAGGGATTTTAAAGATTTTACAATGGACAAACACCGACTAAATCCTTTATACATAATTATTGTAAAAATGAAGCACTTTTTTATTACATTATTTTCATTGGAGTTCCTCTTTAAGTAAATCCATGTGCTCATTACTCCTCAGCTGTCCCTCTTTCAGATTATTTGTATAAATCTGTAGATATAAATGCTTTATTTAAAGAGAGTCTGGAGCCTTCTAAAAATGCTCTTTTTATTTAACATTTATCTGGCGCACTATGAGCATAGCTAAAACGCTACAATCCTCGTTGTAGAATGAAGTAATTAAACACCACAAAATTCCTCTACTTTCCAGGTCGTGGATTTTGCTGCCTGGGGAGGCAGAGCTTTGTGCTGTAGCTCTGCCTCCGTTTGCGTCAGTCACCTCGTGGATCTCCGCCTCTCCCCGCCCCTCTCAGTGAAAGAAGACTGAGAGGGGCGGGGAGAGGCGGCGATTAGCGGGGATTGACGCAAGTAGAGGCAGAGCTACTGCACAAAGGTCTGCCTGTACCAAGAAGCGATCCCCACATTTTGCCCCGGGGATTTGGGGGGTTTAATTACATTGTTGTGCCGCGGGAATGCGTCGTTTTAGCTATGCTGATATTGCTCAAGATGATAACCGTCAAATAAAAAGAGCATTTTTAAAAGGCTTCAGACTCTCTTTAGCTACTGCAAAAAAACAGAAGATTGCCCTCTTTAAACAGAAGGTATATTCAGGTTGGAGTGAGCCCTGAGGAATCCCACAATGCATCACTGCTGAATATGCAAACCATACCTTTGTTGTCCCTGATAGCTAGACACACCTCCAGAACCACTGGAACGCAATGAGGTGTCAGCTTGTTAATACTACAGCTCATGCATTGGGGGGTGGGGGTGGTTACTGCTTGGACAAGAATTGTGAGGGGGGGGGGGGGAGTGGAGGGGAACAGGTTACTTTTGCCCCATTGTATGTTCATGACAATGAACAACATTGTCTGTTGTTCATTGTCATGGTGAACCATCCCTGCCCAAACACACTTACGCTGGAGATTTTACCTACCATCTCTGCTCACAAGCTGATTTAGTCTCAGGGCCTCTTTATTATACAGAGATCAGGAAAAGGGGAGTGGCTAAGGAAACAGAGACCAGCGATCAGACCAGGCTGCTGACCAATTATCAGTATAACAGCTGCTGGCTAACTGATTGCAGCCAGTGGTTTTCAGTTGTTAGTACGGCCTCTAAACTCTGGAGGAGTATAGATTTGGCTGCTAGTACAAATTATCTCTCGTTTCTGCTCACAAGCTGATCTAGTCTCAGGGCCTCATAATTATTATACATGAATAAGGAAGGGAAGAGGAGGAAACAGAGACCAGAGATCAGGCAGATGGGCTGAAAGTTCACAGAGGTTTTTGTAATGATATCCCCTCCACTTGTACATCTGTGATACTCCACGCACAGTAATAGACGCCGGCATCTTCCATCTCAATCTCCTCCGCAGTCAGACTGAATTCAGCTTCCACCTTATCACTTCTATCTGCTTTGAAATGATTGAGTGTCAGCTCATCGACCAAGCCTTTCCCAAATGATCTGGCTATGAAGGTAATCTCTCCTCCGGACTTCTGCTGCCTGTACCAGTACATGTAGGGGTCTCCGGTAGCTGTGGAGGTGCAGTCTAGCCTCACCGGCTGCCCACGCTGAATGATTAGCGCCGGGGTTTGGGAAATAGACTGGGCCAGGCCAGAGGTCAGACAGAACGTGAGGACAAGCAGACGGAGGTACACCTTTAAGCCAGTACGGTGATTCTGATGACTCTGCATTTTTGCAGTTATCTCCACCCAAAAAAATGTCATCAAATTATTCCAAAATAAAGAAATTGTCAGTTTTTGAAGTTTTGATAAAGTTTTGTCTGATTGCAGTCTGTTTTATGCAAATGTACTTAAAATAAATTGTAAGAAATAAAAAATAGAACTCGTTAAACAGCTGAGTACATACATTGCGGTACCTTTTTATATAAAAATAAATAGAAACCACTGTTGTTGCCTTTCTGGGCTACAGATGAAAAATGTACTGTAGTAGCAGAAAGTCAGAAAAACACATAGTATTTTTTTCTTTTTTGCAATTAAAAAAGGAAAATAAATAATAAAAAGTAAGTGGTGAGATTGTATAGCAGTGTTGTCATCCAGGTTCCCTCAATAAAATGATGCAAGTCACTTTGCTTACCTTATATTGTGCTACTATGGCTCCTCCTCCTATGATCACATAGGCTTCTACTGAACATTTCTCACTACCCTCTATTGTCTGTTCCCACTTAAGCTAGGTGCACACTTAGCAGAAACACTAGCGTTGCGGAAAATGCTTGTGTTTTTGCCGCTAATGGAAGTCTATGGGCCGCATGAAAAAACACATATAAAAAATGCATATGCGTTTTGTATGCGTGCGTTTTTTAATATTTTTAATAGTCAATGGGAATGCAATATATTGCGTTTTGTATGCATTTTTCATGCATTTTTAATTGCGTTTTGTGGTGTATTTCCGCTTCCTGTTGTCTTCCTAGTGATTTGCATAAAACGCAAGTGATTTGTAAAAACGCATTGAAAACGCATATATGCGTTTTGTATATGCAAACCACAAAACGCATGCAAAAGGCTAGAAAAACGCATATGCGGAAAAATGCAAACGCACTGAAAACGCACACAAAAAAAAGCACATGACAGAAAACGCGACCTTTCACGCTCTTTTATGTGTGCGCCCAGCCTTAGGGCTGGTTTAGCAAAGCATATGGTGGTGTAGTGGTTAGTGCTTTCACCTTGCAGCGCTGGGTCCCTAGTTTGAATCCCAGCAGTACCTGCAAGGAGTTTGTATGTTCTCCCCATGTCTGAGTGAGTTACTTCTGGGCACTCTGGTTTCCTCCCACATCCCAAAAAACATAGAGATAAGTTAATTGGCCCTAGACTTTGATACATGCACTACACGATACATACATAGACATAGGCAGGGATTAGATTGTGAGCCCCCCTGAGGGACAGTTAGTGACAAGACAATACACTCTGTATTGTCCTGCAGATGACATTGGTGCTATATAAATAGTAAATAATAATAAAAACGCACAACTCATGTGCAGCGCAGAGTGAGTTCCGGGCAGCGCTATGGGCTGGATCGGAGGAGTCTGATGTCAGGACGTCGGCTGACGTCCATGACGTCATTCCGATCGTTGCCATGGCGACAGGAGAAGCCAAACAGGGGAGCGCGTTATATACGCGTTCCCCTGTTTGCTAATGATGTTTGCGTCGATCGCACTAGAGGGACACATGCGCCCTCTAGTGGTGTTTCATGTAGCTACCACTCTGGTAGCTTTACATGAAACAAAAAAAAAAAAAAGAAAATTAAACAAAAAAGGATTTTTGCCTATTTGGCAAAAACAATTAACCGCCAGGGAGGTTAAAATTGATTTTCTCAAAAACTACAAGGTCTTTTTGAAAAATTGTTTTTGTAACTTGCACCCACTATTCTATTCAATTTTGCAGCAATGTAGCAATAGCATGTATGGGGACTTTGCTACTCACTGCCAAAGTCGGTATGAAATTACGCATAAATTATGCGTATATTCATGCGTAATTACGAATGATTATAAAAAGTCAACTGAACTAGCAATTTGTAATGACGTATAGGCGTAATTGCGAAAATGTAAGCGTAATTTCACGAAATTGAAATCAGCTGATTACAATCATCACTAGGTTAAAGTGTACCTGTAAGGAAAAAATGCCCCTCGGGTACCAGGTACTCATCCCCAGACACTTACCCATTCTCCTCCAACAGCACTGACCCCTGCTAAAAACTTGGCGTAGAGCAGCTACACTTCAGAGGTCTCAGTGCTGGATCGGTCTGAAGGTGTGGGATGGGGAAAGTCTCTGGGGGATCCGAATGTTTCGCCCTCCCAAAGTCAGAATCAGGGGCATAACTAGACATCACTGGGCCCCCCTGTAAAACTTTGGATGCCCCCCCCATCCCCTACCTCCCTCGCTTTCTGCACAGGAAAACTCTGAGGACCAATGTGTTTTTCCCATGCAGATATAAACACTTTTTCAGGCAATCTATGCTACCCCCAGATCTACTTACCCGGGGCTTCCTTCAGCCACTTGCAGCCAACAAGTCCCTTGTCGCAGCTCTGCTCCCAGGCTACATACACAGCCGTATTATTTTACTACATGCAGGGGTGAGCCTGGGGTGCCTGGCACCTGGGTGCAAGATTTTCTCTGGCGCCTATGGGCCTATGGGAGTGGTTGAATCAACCGCGCCCAACCACATAACCACACCCATGTCCTGCCTAATCACACCCACACCTTCCACCTCTTTACGTATGCATGTGATACCCCATTCCTACCCCTCTTCCATGGGCTTGCTCCTGGCTGGCTTTGGCTGCCTGTGAGTCTGCTAGTCTCTGGACTGACTCAGGTTGAGAGGCTCTGCGAGTGCGATGCAGTCACACACTGCGTATTTATGGCTGCCTATGGCCACCCTACTCTTGCTCGCTGTCGTCAGCTCCTCCCCCCGCCAAGCCCAAGTGTGAGGTGGGCTGCCTGTATCTTTCCCGTGGCGCCGCGCAGCCTGCCAGTGTTGCCAACCTTTCACTGACAAAAGATTATTTTTACTGACAAAATGTCCCCACTAAATGCACATAAGAGACAGCGTTTCACCAGTAAATGCACGTAATGAGAGGCAGCCTTTCATCAGTAAATGCACATAATGAGAGACAGCTTTTCACCAGTAAATGCACATAATAAGAGACCGCTTTTCACCAGTAAATGCACATAATAAGAGACCGCTTTTCACCAGTAAATGCACATAATAAAAGACTGCTTTTCACCAGTAAATGCACGTAATAAGAGACCGCTTTTCACCAGTAAATGCACATAATAAGAGACAGCTTTTCACCAGTAAATGCACATAATAAGAGACAGCTTTTCACCGGTAAATGCACATAATGACAAACAGCCAGTGTCCCCAGTATATGTAGCCAGCCTGGACCCCCTTTAGGCAGTGATTGACAGGAAGTCCCTTTAGGCAGTGAGTGACAGGGAGCCCCTTTAGGCAGTGAGTGACAGGGAGCCCGTTTGAGCAGTTAGTGACAGGGAGCCTGTTTGAGCAGTGAGTGACAGGGAGCCCCTTTAGGCAGTGAGTGACAGGGAGCCCATTTGAGCAGTGAGTGACAGGGAGCCCCTTTAGGCAGTGAGTGACAGGGAGCCCGTTTGAGCAGTGAGTGACAGGGAGCCCCTTTAGGCAGTGAGTGACAGGTAGCCCGTTTGAGCAGTGAGTGACAGGGAGCCCGTTTGAGCAGTGAGTGACAGGGAGCCCCTTTAGGCAGTGAGTGACAGGGGAGCCCCTTTAGGCAGTGAGTGACAGGGAGCCCGTTTGAGCAGTGAGTGACAGGGAGCCCCTTTAGGCAGTGAGTGACAGGGAGCCCCTTTAGGCAGTGAGTGACAGGGAGCCCCTTTAGGCAGCGAGTGACAGGGAGCCCGTTTGAGCAGCGAGTGACAGGGAGCCCGTTTGAGCAGTGAGTGACAGGGAGCCCATTTGAGCAGTGAGTGACAGGGAGCCCCTTTAGGCAGTGAGTGACAGGGAGCCCCTTTAGGCAGTGAGTGACAGGGAGCCCGTTTGAGCAGTGAGTGACAGGGAGCCCGTTTGAGCAGTGAGTGACAGGGAGCCCCTTTAGGCAGTGAGTGACAGGGAGCCCTTTTGAGCAGTGAGTGACAGGGAGCCCCTTTAGGCAGTGAGTGACAGGTAGCCCATTTGAGCAGTGAGTGACAGGGAGCCCCTTTAGGCAGTGAGTGACAGGGAGCCCCCCAGCCGCTGCCGCTCCAGCTCCCCCCCTCACCTTGCAGACCTCAGGATCAGCGGTGACCCGACCAGTATGAGCGGGCACTGGACGCACCCGTTCTATATGCGGAAGTGATGTCACTTCCGCATATCAGTGCGGTGTGCTAGGTCCTAGCGCCCGCATGATTGGTCACCGCCTGATCGAGGTCTGAGTGAGGCGCCAGGAGGGAGGGGGGGAGCAGCGGCGGCAGCCACAGGGACGGAGGGAGCGGCGGCCACAGGGGGTGAGCAGCGGCCGGGCGGCGCCTGTCAGGGACAGGCGCCTGGGTGCAATGCACCCGCAGCACCCGCCCAGGCTCGGCCCTGACTACATGAGAGCACATGCTATATGGAGGAACAACAATGACATGCTGAACATAAGATATAGTATTCACTGTAACTCTGGCAAAACATTTAGAATGTCACTGATTAATACTGTTATTACAGGAGCTTGGACTCAGTATGAGACAAAAAGCTCACAATGAGGCAGTGACAGTCAGACATCAATCTTACCCACTCCACTGTGTCCATAATCAGACAACGTAAGATCACTAGCCTGTGCGTGATAAGAATCTAAGAATCTCTTCTGAGGGATTGCTGAATAAGGGCCAGTCCTACAACTTTTTTTCAACCTGTGACTCCTTTGTTTGTGTTGCACATGAAGTCATCGGAACTGTGCTGCAGTGTGAGACAGATGTTTTTTGCGAACCCTAGGGAGCAGGGACAGTGTACAAATTCCAAACTGTGTATGATTCCTTATCTGTGTGGTAGTGGACACATGCAGTCAATATAACAATGGTACTAGAGTAGAACATGTTTTCTCTCCATGCAATTAGTTGTCAGTCTCTCAAACTTTTCACCCCAAGGGTCCCCTGCGGCTTCTGGGCCCCCCCTGCGGAGGCATCCTTTGCAGGGTCTATTGTTACGCCCCTGGTCATAATTCAAATGTGACCTTTGCAAACCTCATAGGTTTGTTTTAGGCCCCTTTTACACTTGCAAGTGTGCATTGCATACCCTGTTTGGCCGCAGAGTAACACAATGACAATGCAAGGCAATGAGGCCTAGCACACTTACCACGTTGCATTTAACCCAAAGCTCCAGATTGGCCACCAACCCGCTACAAAGTAAACAGCATGTTACCGCCAGCCTGGCGGTATGGACGATCTCAGCTCGTCCATCACCGCCGGAGGCTGCCGCTCAGGCCCTGCTGGGCCGATTTTCATCAAATAAAGAGCAGCACACGCAGCCGGCACTTTGCCAGCCGCGTGTGCTGCCTGATCGCCGCCGCTCTGCGGCGATCCGCCGCGAGCAGCGGCGAAAGAGGGTCCCCCCAGCCGCCTGAGCCCAGCGTAGCCGGAACAAAAAGTTCCGGCCAGCGCTAAGGGCTGGATCGGAGGCGGCTGACGTCAGGACGTCGGCTGACGTCCATGACGTCACTCCGCTCGTCGCTATGGCGACGATCTAAGCAAAACAAGGAAGGCCGCTCATTGCGGCCTTCCTTGTTTATTCTGGGCGCCGGAGGCGATCGGAAGAACGCCTCCGGAGCGCCCTCTAGTGGGCTTTCATGCAGCCAACTTTCAGTTGGCTGCATGAAATAGTTTTTTTTTTATTTAAAAAAAACCCTCCCGCAGCTGCCCTGGCGATCTTAATAGAACGCCAGGGTGGTTAATGTAAGAATGGGCGATGCAGAAATGTTGAATTTGTTGGCGGCGGCGGTGCAACGCACATGTCTGTGTGGAAAAATGTGAATACGACAGGAAACCCGGGAATCCCAGGGAAATATTTTCTGTCCAGCAGGGAGTACGTTACTGGACGAGTAGCGGTGAGGGGGTGGCGCTATGCATATGAATGAAGCTTTATGCATTGCAGTGTGATGCGATGGGGGCAGAACATCACAAACCAACGCAATGGTCAGGTGCAAAACAGGCCTTAATTAGAACATCTCTACGTATCTGGAAAGGGACCAGTGGATTTTGTGCAACATACACAACAGTTACGTGGTGGCGTTGCCTTTCTGCTCTCTGGTTCAATGCTTCCTCAGAAAATTGATGAGTACATTTTTATTATGTCAACCTGTAAAAAATTGTGGAATTAGGTGACACTCATAACTTAGTGCCCCATCCGTGGCAGACAACAAATTAAACATCCGGGTGTTAGGGATGGGCTTCCAAGTAGCTAGGACTTGGATTCAAAATGGTAATGATAGAGCTGTAACTGCAAGAGATGGGGCCCCCGGGGCGTAACTAGGCCCCACCGGGCCCCCCTGCAAAATTTCAGAGCGGCCCCCCCCTCCCTGGGGTCCGCTCGGGGGCTGAAGGGGTGGCAGAGGGGAAAGCCTTGGCCACAGTCAGCGGGGAGAGGGGAACTTCCCCCCTCTCCCTCACTTCCGGAAGTGACGTTAGCCGCTAGAGCGAGGAGTATGCGGTGGAACACACAGAAGGTATGTATCTGCCCGCCGCTGCCCGCTGCCCACACTGTAACTAGCTGGAGGGGAGCGCAGAGGGGAGAGCCCCGAGGTGAGGGAGAGGGGGGGGACTTCCCCTCTCCCCGCCGACTGTGGCCACAGGAGCAGGGGCTGCAGGGCCTATTGTTACACCAGTGGATGGGGGGTAACTTACACAGAGGTCCGTGGGATCCTATGCGTTTCATTTGCCTCACATGTGACAGGTGGGAAGCATTCCACGTCACTATCTCGCTTCCTCCTTCAAGCCGGATGAAACGCATAGGCAAATGAAATGCATAGGATCCCACTGACTTCTGGGTAAGTTAACCCCCATCTCCCGCGGCCGCCGGCAACTGCTGTATGTTTACCATTGCGAATCAGAGCAGCTACAAACTTGTAGCTACTCGAAAGCACATCCCTGCCGGCTGTAAGGGCAAGAGTGTTTCATGATCCAAACATTGTCTACCTGGGCGTCAATCTCTACTAGTGTGCTGCAGAACTGAATCCTCCACAAGGTTAGCCTAGGCACTTGCCTAGAGCCTGGGGAGAGTCTAGGGGCCTGCTTGATGCTTCCCCCTGCCAAATCCTATTAAAAAATAGTCAGGTAATCATCAGCGGTGGGCAAAAACTGCTTGCCTAGGGCAACATTCCATCTTAATCCATTTCTGGTGTGCGGCTTACAGTAAGGATAGGCAGAACATTCGTGCATTGGCTACAAGGATGTAGGAAGTGGAAGCTGTACTAGCAAATAAAGGCTAATAATAAAATAAAGGCTGCTGACCAATTATCAGTATAACAGCTGTTGGCTAACTGATTGCAGCCAGTGGTTTTCAGTTGTTAGTACAGCCTCTAAACTCTGGAGGAGTATAGATTTGGCAGCTAGTACAATTTATCTCTCGTTTCTGCTCACAAGCTGATCTAGTCTCAGGGCCTCATAATTATATTATACATGAATAAGGAAGGGAAGAGGAGGAAACAGAGACCAGCGATCAGGCAGATGGGCTGAGAGCTCACAGAGGTTTTTGTAATGATATCCCCTCCACTTGTACATCTGTGATACTCCACGCACAGTAATAGACGCCGGCATCTTCCATCTCAATCTGCTCCGCAGTCAGACTGAATTCAGCTTCCACCTTCTCACTTCTATTCGCTTTGAAATGATTGAGTGTCAGCTCATCGACCGAGCCTTTTCCAGAAGACCTGGCTATGTAAGTAATCTCTCCTCCAGTCTTCACCTTCCTGTACCAGTACATAAAGGGGTCCCCGGTAGCTGTGGAGGTGCATTCTAGCCTCGCCGGCTGCCCACGCTGAATGATTAGCGCCGGGGTTTGGGTAATAGACTGAGCCAGGCCAGGCGTCAGACAGAACGTGAGGACAAGCAGATGAAAAAATATTGTTATAGCTGTAAAATTATTCAGATCGGGCAACATCTTTGCAGCTGACACTTGCAAAATACTAGAACAAAAAATAATAATGAATTAAAAAAGAGAATTTTTTTTTTAAATCTTTTTTTAGATTTTTTAGTTTTATATGAATTTGAAAAAAAAAAATGCAATGAGCAGGACTATGAGTTACAATTCTTTGTCATAGTGGAGAGAGTCTGGTAGTGGAGATTATGGGGCATAAAAAGGGTTAAAAAAAATGATGTTAACTATAAAAAAATCAAGAGTCGTATAGTGGGATTGTTACTGTGCACTGCAGCCGGTATAAATGGCTGCTATTTGCACGGAGCTGGTGGAATGATCATGTGGGGATTGTTTCACTCCAGCCTCTCATTATAAAATACCACAAGTCTCTTCGCTTTCCATACATATTGTGCAATGACTCCTCCCTCTCCTGTTTTTAAATGCCTTTCTACACAGCCTTCTCACAACCCTATTGTGTCTGTCCCAACTTGCAGGAGCTGCAGAGAAAGCCCTGGGGTATATGGTACATTTTACGTTTTATGGACCGGCAATTTTCTAGATGACCGGTGATTTTTGAGCGATAAGTGGTGTTTTTTTGCGATCTCACGACATGGTTACAGACGTTCCCGGCAACTCACGTGCTAAGTACTGCGATCGCTTCTTGTTCACACCTATTGTGTGCTGTCACCTGACGTTGCGCATACCCGTTGGCTGGAAGATGGATCGGGGAGTGTTCCTCGTCTGTGGACTTTGCTGGGATCCATTTTGCTGGGCCGCGAGGTGAGTATGTAGCTTAAGAGCCCGGAAGAAACAAATTTCAAAAATAAAAATGTAGTGCTGCTGCAGGAGATTTTTAACCAACCGCTGGGAGTTTAGTCTAATTAAATCAGCAGGAATTGGGGAATTTGAATAAAATATAATTGAACAATTTATTTTCACATTTACGTTTACGGAACAGAGGATACAGTATTTGTGCAAGCTTCTAAGCTGTCAATGCATCCAAGGGGGCATGACACACAGGTGGTTGGTAGGCAGTGATCACCTGTATAGTTACTGAGGGACTACTGCAACCCACTTATATAAGATCTACAAAGTGAGGCATGGGATATGTGGGCCATTTTTTACTCTTAAAGGCTGAAATACGAAGCTCATAAAAATAAATAAATAAAGGAGATTTGTAAGTAGCAAGGCCGGATTTCTGCTTTTTGTGCCTCTAAGCCAAGTATGTTGTGCCTCAGCTTTTTTGTGCAGCAGCGCCCCTCCCATTCCATGTGCAGCCCCCTCTTCCATGTCTATCATCCATGCATGCAGCCCCTCTCTTTTACAAACCGCTTCCTTGGACATCAACTTCCCCTTTTCATTTGTCACTCCCAATTTTCAGCTTCCTCTTTCATATGTAGCAACCTCTCTTTCATATTCAGGTGCCCCCTTGGTCTGCAGCCGCTCAAGGCCCGGGCCTTTGTGGCCTCCCCAGAAATCTGGCCCTGGTAATTAGTATTGGTGTTCCAATTTGTTACATTGAATTTGAACACCCCAATACATCTGACCGTCGCTGTTCAACACACAAATGAACCGAGAAGTTCAGGAGGAGTTCACTGGTTTTTGAGTCACACTGGGCTTCATGTGACTATGATGGTACTTCCTTCTAAACTAAAAGGAAGAAGTATCGGAGTCACGAGAAGCTTCGGCTCCCTGTAGTCTTTCTACTCCCTCACCGTTCTCCAGGTCCCCTCCATTGAGCCGCTGTGAAATCCATGAAGCATCCTGGTTGTGGGCTACTGCAAATGCGTTCCTCCATTGCACTCCCATTGCCAGGAGGATTCTGTGCAACCACCATTACTTTCCTAATGAACTGCGCATGTGAAGAATGCTCCTGGCCACAGGACCACAGTCAGATGGTGCACGCAGCCGGGATAGCGCATTCATGCGCAGTAGTCCGTGACTGAGCCGAGTTGTGGACTTTACAAGGCTGACAGTGGCACAACGGAGGGGAGATGGAGAACATGAAGGGAGCAGATGGAATACAGGACGCTGTAAGAAACCCCAGGTACAAAAAGCCTTTTATCCATTGGTCTCAGGTACCCTTTAAAGGCTCTTTAAAGTTTTTATTGCTTTACCCCATTTCCTATCCCCGGAACCAGAAGGGTTTATGTTAGAACCATCAAGGCTCATGCAGGTTGCAGAGGCAGGAAGTGAGGGAAAAATCTCCCGAGTGGAGAAAGAGAAGGAAGGAACAATCTCACAGATGTTAGCACCGTACCCAGCATCCCACCACCCAACTCCAGCATTGTCTGTAGGACATGACTGTAATTAACTTTGAAAATCTAGTTCATAAGGGAGGTCATACACAGTTTAATAAGGATGGTTGACTTCAGACAGAGCCCACCATTTTGAGGGCTCCAGTCTGAAATGCAATGATGTCCTTGAACAGAGCCGGGACAAGGTCCTCCAGCACCCAAGGCTGAGACACCAAAATGCGCCCCTCCATCCCTCCCACCCCAGTCGTCACACATAGATTGCTATTAGTGTAAGAGGCGCCCCAGGGCGCCCAATCCCCCCAACCCATTAATCTCTAGTTATCTGTCTTGCAGTCACTGGCATGCATCCCCTTTTCTTATTTCTCTCTGCTTCAAACACAATAGGGGAATGATAGCTGAGTGAGTTCTGCGCCTCCTCCTAAACTGCGCCCTGAGTCTGGAGCCTCTGTCGCCTCTGCCTCGGCCCGGCCATGTCCTTGAAACAATCAGTTAAAATTTGACTAATTTCTAGTGTGCAATTTGATAAACCAACACAGCAAAAATACTCAACTAAGAACAGTGATAGTCAGAAAATTCTTGCATTGACTGACACAGGAAGTGGAAGCTGCGCTAGCAAATGAAAGCCACTAGCTGCTGACCAATGATCTTGCAGCAGAAAACTACAGTATTACATCTGCCTACTAACTTGTTGCAGCTAGTTGTCTCCAGTTGTTAGCAGGGCATCCACACCCTAGATGAATATAGATGTGGCTGCTAGGACAAATTATGTCTCACCTCTGCTCACAAGCTTGTGGTCTTTTTATTATACAGTAATCTCAGACAGATGGGCTGAGAGGTTTTTGTAATGAAATCCCCTCCGCTTGTATATTTGTGGTGAGATCCATGTGCAGTAATAAATGCCGGCATCTTCCATCTCAATCTTCTCCTCACTCAAGCTAAATTCAGCTTCCACCTTCTCACTTCTATTTGCTTTGAAATGATTGAGTGTCAGCTTATCAACCAAGCCTTGACCAGGTGATCTGGCTATGTAAGTAATCTCTCCTCCGGTCTTCACCTTCTTGTACCAGTACATAAAGGGGTCCCCGGTAGCTGTTGCGGTGCATTCTAGACTCACTGGCTCCTCACATTGAATGATCAGCGCCGGGGTTTGGGAAACAGACTGGGCCAGGCCAATGGTCAGACAGAACGTGAGGAAAAGCAGATGAATAAATATTGTTATAGCTCTACAATGATTCCGATTGGACAGCATCTTTGCAGCTTACACTAGCAAAATACTAATTTCAATTTCTACAATTTTTTATAAAGTTTTGTTTGAAATGGAAAAAATGATTCAAGCACAAGTTAAAACTACTATCCTATGAGCACAACTATAGATTACAATTTTTCATAACAGTGAAAAAAAAATTCTGGGTTAGGCACTAAAAATCTGGTATTGGAGAGTATGGGACATATAGGTTAAGGGTTAAAAACAAACAAACAAAAAACTCCAATTGATCTGGTAGCATGAGCATGCGGGCATGACTTGTACTCCAGCTTCTCACTATAAAATAACACAAGTTTCTTTCCTAGTATAGTACTATGACTCCTCCTCTTCCTGTTTTTATATGTATTTCTATGGAACACAACCCTGTAGTGTCTGTCCCAACTTGCAGGAACTTGCAGGAACCACAGAGAAAGCTCTGGGGTACACAGGACTTTTTTTTGGTTAAAGGGCCACTATCACGAAAAAATTGTGACACTATAAAGAAATAACTATATGATAATGTACATTTCTCCAGGATAAAATTCACTATAAATTACTTTTTACTAGGCATGGTCCAGCATGAGACACCATCCCGCCACGCTGCCTCTTCTCATGGTGTCGGTGCACTGTCAGAACTGCGCCCCTTGCTCTTCCTTGCCACTTCAGCATCCATATGGTAAACCACACAGGAAATCAATAGCCCGCATCACTGGACATTGTGCACCCATCGCTTTATATTGGATACACCATGCCCCCCATGTACTCTCTGCATCAGAGTGACTGTGTCAGTGTGCATCTGCTGGACTTGTGAATACACAGTATGCAGCCCATCTGGGGAGCAAAGTATCTTCTCTTGGATCATACCGGAGTGGTGAGATACTGTTTACACAGTTGAACATGTTTTGGTGCTTGCTGACTGCTATTTGTGACTGTTCATTATGTTGCTACTGATACATTTTCATATACTCATGGGACGCTTATGTGTACAGGGCTGGATTTACCTGAAGGCGCTGTAGGCTTGGCTTGCAGAGGCGTAGCTATGGGGGGGTCAAGGTGTCCCTGGGCGCATGTGTCCCTGGGCCCAACACTGCGAGGGCACTCACGTGCACAAGGGGTAGCTTGCTGGCAGCCCAAAGTGCCCTCGGTTCTCCCGCGTCCACTGCTAAGAAGCAGAAGATTCACTGGCTCCAAAATTCCCGCGATGACGTCATCTCTTCTCTGCAGCACACCCAGCGTCATCTCCTTAGTAACAGTGGCGTCATGTGAAAAGAGACGCCACTGTTATCCAGGAGAGGACCCTGGGCGTACTGCAGAGGAGAGATGACGTCATCACTGGAACGATGAACCCGGTGAGACTTCTGCTGTTATTAACATATCTGTCTATCTAAAGGGGTGCACATCTGGCTATCTGAATGGGGGAAGGG
This sequence comes from Hyperolius riggenbachi, assembly GCF_040937935.1. Lineage (NCBI taxonomy): Eukaryota > Metazoa > Chordata > Amphibia > Anura > Hyperoliidae > Hyperolius > Hyperolius riggenbachi. Next base: position 45,832,309 of record NC_090655.1, read on the forward strand.
TGCATAACTGGCTATCTATAGGGGGGAAGCGGGCACATGTTGCTTTCTAAACAGCATTTGTACATTTTGCTCCACCCATGACCATGACGCGTGGCTATGACAATTTTTTTTGCTATCCGGAGACGGCAGCAAGAACTGTCTTTGTCCCTGGGCGCTGAAAACCCGAGCTACGCCTCTGTAGGCTTGTGCCCACAGGCGCCTGATGGTGGAAAGGTGGCTCACTCCCTTCCTCGAGTGCCTTCTTTCTTCCATATGTAGAGTCCCCAGTGGAGCAAAATGAGAGGTTACTCACCTAGCTCTCGACATTTCACTGATGAAGATCTCCCTTCAGTCTAGGTCACATCTTGTTACCTAATACCAGGGAGAACATCTAGCTTCTTAGTATTAGGTGGCTAGAGGTTGCTCTGGGGCCTCTAGCTACTTGAGCCACACCACTAGACAAAGGGTAGACAGAGGGTGCATTTGTCACTCTGCACTCTTCATACGTCCTCTTGCACTGCTCCAGGCATGGAAATAGTCAGTGGGGTAGCAATTGTGGATTCAGAGTTTGTGACGACATCAGGGCCCCTGGACCAGAGAGGCCCTCCTTTATCCATTTTATTAGCTTTGTATTGATGCTATGCTGGTAATGAACACCTCTATTTGTGCATTGAATAGTAGTAATCCTTAATAAACGGTTTCCTTACTCTGATTTTGGGGCTTCATATCGATACAGCTCTTGGAGCCCCTTGTAAAACAAGCATTGGGACCCCAAGCTCCTTAGGTACACTTATGGTAATAGTTCCCAGAATTGTTCTTCTAAAGTTTCTTCATCATCAGTGAACAGTGAGTCATGTTGTGTCACTTTCTCACTAAGACTTAAGCCTGGTACACACTTTCAATTATGATTATCTAATCACTGACCAATTGTACCACCTCTATGTAGTATGAGAGATTACCTATACAATCTGCTCATAGTGTTCAATGTCTGTTGGCCTCATACTACATGGAGGTGGTAACATGGTCCATGATTGGTCAATCAGAATTGAAAGTTTGTACCAGGCTTTAAGGTGCACATCCAATCGATATTGGCCAATTTCACCACCTCCATGTAGTATGCAGGCCAACAGATTTTGAATACTGTACTATCAACTGATTGTGTAGGTAAGCTTTCTATTACTTGGAGGTTGTCAAATTGGCAAATCATTGGCCAATTAAAATTGGATTTGTGTATGTAACCTTAGTGCCTAGTAAATGGCAGACAAATATCAAGGGGTCGTATTGACAAATCACAATGCTGGTGATCAGATTTGGCACAACTCAGATGCACTTCATCTCCAGAGATCCCTCTAGGTTACTGCCACAACCTGTATATGCACGCTCAGTGCACCAAAGATTAAAGAGAGATACTCTCAAAAAGTGATATCAAATGTCCATTTTATTCCATAAAAGACAGCCAATGCTAAGCAAGGTACACTTACATCTCGAGGGTCCTATGCAATTTGGGACCCTCTATGGCAGGAAATGCTTCCTACCCTTGTGGTACTACGGCACTCCTTGCAACCTCAGCACAGCTCTGCACGCTCTTGTCTCGACTAGTTTTAGCCTTCCACCATCATCAGTGGTTCCCCTAGAGCAGAGGTCCCCAAACTTTTTTGGTCAAGGGCTGGGTCAACATACTTCAGACATCTGGGGGCCGGAACATACATAAAATGAGGTTGAAAAACATTACATTGAATCTAGGTATTGATTCCCCCCAATCATGCCCAGAGGAGAACTCCCAGCAGCAGCCATTCAGTAATGTGGCGCTCATAGAAAGTCTTTGTGCACCAGACAGTGAAGCCTACCCAGGTGACAACCTGCTGTCCAGTTCGACAGCAGTGTCATCTGATTAGAGATGGCTCGAACCTCCAATTTTAGGTTCGTGAACCTCGAACGCGAACTTCCGCAAAAGTTCGGTATGCGCGAACTTTCACGAACCGCAATAGACTTCAACGGGGAGGTAAACTTTGAAAACTAGAAACATTTATGCTGGCCACAAAAGTGATAGAAAATATGTTTCAAGGGGTCCAACACCTGGAGGGGGCATGGCAGAGTGGGATACACGCCAAAAGTCCAGGGGAAAAATCAGGATTTGATGCACAGCAGCGTTTTAGAGGCAGAAATCACATTGCATGCTAAATTGGAGGCCTAAAGTGCTTTAAAACATCTTGCATGTGTATACATCAATCAGGTAGTGTAATTAGTGTACTGCTTCACACTGACAGACCAAACTCCCTCATAACGCAACGCAAACAGCTGTTTGTGTAGTGACGGCCATGCTGGACTGGTGCGCACCATGGCGAGAGTGCAGGCGATAGCGGTTTTTAAGCCCATATGGTCGCCGGGCTGAGGTAGCTCAGTGACAGAACAACAGTGACTGTCCAGCTGATCGAATTTGGTCTGTCCACAATGAAGCAACAACCTTATTATCTTGGGTGTGCCTCCCCCCGAGACACTCATATAGCCGGGGGTCATTGCTTCACTGTGATTCGCAAGCCTCTTCACCGTGGCAAGGTAACGATCACGAAGGGGAATTGACACATGTACATGCCTTTTGTTTTGTTGTTGCAGCGGCCCGCAGTGCAGCCAGAAAAATTAGGCAGGCATGTACACGCACCAGAAAAATTATTATAGCGTCCACTGTTAGCAGCGACCTTAAAAATTCAGGAATCCGCCTGTTGGTGGTGGCGGAGAAGGCAGTCAAGTGGCCTGCAGGCAGAGATGCTGGGTAGGGACCGACTTAGTCTTGGGGCAGGCAGTCACACGGCGTGCAGGCAGAGATGCTGTGTGTGAGGACTGACTTAGTCTTCGGGCAGGCCTGATCGTGCTTTGCAGACCAGGCATCCATGGTCAGATGGACCCTTGACCCAACACTGTGTGCCAGAGATGACACCACTTGCCTTTCAACATCACGGTACAATTTGGGTATTGCCTTTTTTGAGAAATAATTGCGTGATTGTATCTTACACTGCGGTGTGTGGCTTTGCTTTTGTGTGCTGCTTTTCCTCAGGTGGCCATCCCATTGCAGTTTGTGCTTTGTAATCATGTGCCTTCGTAAGGTAGTTGTCCCTACGCGGGTCTTGGTCTTTCCACGGCTCAATTTTCAGTGACAGAGAGTACAGATGGCATTTCTCTCATCTGAGGCAGACACATAACCTCGCTCAGAAACAGCTGTATCAGTCTGACGACAGAGCGTACACACGCCGGACTGTCGCTGGCACGCCCACCCAGCGGGAGGCAACGACGGACCCGTCGTTGCCTAAAGTCCGGCGTGTGTACGGACCTTTACTGTCACTCACTGAATGTTATCAAGCTAGCTAGTCTAATTAACAATATAACAATAGTGTAGTGATAGTGAAGGGGTTAATCACTGAACAGCTTTAGGTTTATCACTGTTTAAGCACTTGCTAGGCCAGCAGCACTGGAGCATGTCTCTCAGTGAGCATTCACAAGCCAGGACGTTATGTTTTATCATGACAGCCCTCATTATTATACAGGGGGCTGGCCAGTGTTCCTTTCTGTGATTAGGTGCCAGGGCTTGGGCTGGGAGCCTTCTGATTGGCTCAATGAGGTCGGTTGGGGCTGGCCAGGGTTCCCCTCTGTGATTGGTTGCTAGGGCTTCTGCTGGGAGCCCTCTGATTGGCTCAATGACGTCCTGGACGTCATACAGTATCTCAATAGTCGGATTTCTGCGGATATCCGCAGATATCCGCATTGCCAGCCAACTATCTGCAGATAGCTATCCGGATTTATGTAGAAATCCGGTATCTGAATCCAAATTGGATAGCTGAAAAATGGTCGGCTATCCGGGTTACCCGGATATCCGGAATCTGGAGGAGCACCATTGTATGCAAGTGTCAGTGGGCCACACACACACACACACACAAAAAATAGATCACAAAAACAAGATTAGCTCTCAAAAGAGCTATTGAGGGGGGCTTTTTAGCAATAAGTATCAGCAAGGAGCAAGCTAACAAGCCTAACAAGAGCCTAACTAAGCTTTCCCTATGTCTCTGCAGCAACTCTCCCTTCTCTCATTACTGCAGCCACATGAGTGAGGGAAATGGCCGACGCTGCCTGCCTTTTATAAGGGGGGTGGGGCTCCAGGAGGGAGTGTAGCCTGATTGGCTACCATGGGTCTGCTGACTGTGATGTAGAGGGTCAAAGTTGAGCCTAATGATGTAGTATAGGGGCGAGTCGAACTCGCACATAGTTTGCGGCTCACCGCGAACGTGAACCACTGAAGTTTGCGTGTTCGCATTCTATTGCGAACCGTTTGGGTCATCATCTCTACATCTGATGCAAAATTAGATTGGAAGCCAGCAAATGACTGCTCACTGGCTTCTACAGTATGTGGGTGGGTGGTGCCTCCAGGGCCAGGGCAGAGGAGAGAGAGGCTCCAGCCTCAGGGCGCAGTGCAGGAGGGGGCGCACAACCCACTCAGCTATCATTCCCTATTGTGTTTGAAACAGAGAGAAATAATAAAAGGGGATACATGGCAGTGACTGCAAGTCAGATAACTAGAGATTAAGGTGTTGGGGGCCCTGGGGCGTCTCTTAGTCTAATAGCAATCAGTGTGTGACGGCTGGGGTGGCAGGGATGGAGGGGCGCACTTTGGTGTCTCAGCCTTGGGTGCTGGAGGACCGTGTCCCAGCTCTGGGTGCCAGCACTGCTATTCTATATGCAGCAGGCAGCTGATATATAAAGGTACATATATAAATTATACATTTTGTGTTTGGGGGGCCGGTGAAAAACCTTCGGCGGGCGGCATTCGACCCGTAGGCAGTAGTTTGAGGACCACTGCCCTAGAGGGGTCTCTGGAGGTGACGTGCATCCGAGTTGTGCCAAGTCTGATCACCAGAACTGTGACTTGTCAATACTACTGTTTATCTGAGCATATGAGGATTTATCCTGGTACGGCAGCAGTGTTCCCTGAGGTTCTAATCAGAAGCATCAGGAGTTGTCACAGGGGCGCTTCTGAAATACATTATCTGTGAAATATTAGGGGTCCTTCACTTAGATCAGTTGCTGTTTGTAGGAAGATGTGTGGGAGTCCCCATGTTTAGACGAGACAGCGCAAAACAGCACAGGGAAATTTGAGCGCACCATGCGCCGCCACAGGCCGTAATGTGAATTACAATTATGTGTTCTAAAAATATAAGACAGAGCCATTTTATATTTGTTTATATACAGGGAAGTAGATACTCGTGCTGGGGGAGGTGAAGTGGTTAATTATTACATTACATTACTTTATAAAGAAAAAAGAAAACATACTTCTTAGCAACAGACTTCCCGAGCAGACGTCAGAACAAACATAACCGCCTCTAGGAAAAAGCCTTCCGGTCCTCATTCCATTACAAGTGATAAGAGATTGTCACTGTGACTTATTGCTAGTCCTAAGCTTCAGAATTTAACCAGCAAAAAATTCTACTTGAATTTTACTGCTTCAAGTTTATGCTTTTTATGTAGAAATTTATATGATTGTCCATTTTGGTTTCCTTTGTGAGATTTTTGCAAAAGCCCCTAAAATGTGCCAGGGGCATACTTAAAAACCATGGGGCCCCACAGCAAAAATGTGGTTGGGAGGTTCTTGCACATATAGTCCCCCAGTATAGAAGGCCAGAGAGGCCCCAGTATTAGGTAGCCCCCTGTATAGGTAGTCAGAGGGTCTTCCAGATATAGCCCCCCAGTATAGAAGGCCAGAGAGGCCCCAGTACTAGTTGGCCCCCAGTACAAATAACTCTCCTTTGCTCTGCGTGCATTAATCTGCACCTCAGGGGGCGGGGGGGGGGGCACTGAGAACCTTATTATAGCTGCCAGCTATTGTCACTGCCCCCCCCCCCCACACACACACACTTGGCTTCAGGCCCCATACCACCCACCATGGCTGCTATGGTAATCCCTATGCCACTGAAAAGTGCCACTAAGCACAATATAGATGTCAAGAACTACTATGCAAAATGTGACAGACTTGGGGAGAAAAAATAAAATGCATAGATTTTGAGAAAATCAATAGGATGCTGGTGATTGCCAAACACATTGTAGAAGGGAGTTCCAGACGAAGAAATTCATGAAAAGTCCTGTAAGTTACAATAAGAAGAGGTAATTAAAGAAGATGACAACATAACAGCTTGTAGTGTTGGCAGTTAAGTCAGAGGGATGTCAGTATGTATTTGTAGCTCTGAGTCCTTCACATGTCCCTCTGTGGTGCTCCACGCACAAAAATAGATGCCTGAATCCTCCTGCTGAGGTTTCTTCATGGTCAGAGTAAACAGAGTCATGCTCTCTCTCTTCCCCTCAAACTGCTGCTGGTGCTCCTCCACGGACTTACTGCCCAGGGAGTAGGAGAGAAATTGCAGGGGTCCTCCACTTTGAAGCCGTCTGTACCAGGACATGTGCACCCCTTGATACCTTGCACTGCAACTTATGGTTGTAACCTGGCCTACATGAGGAAAGATGGTAGAAGGTTGCTGGGTGACGAGACTGTAGTCATCGTCTCGACTGAGGCTGGATGCGAAAAAAAGGGAGGAGATGAAAGGAATGAATATGATGGATCTTTGCCATCTTCTGGCTGCCATCTCAGACCACGCTTATGTAGTCTCTCAATACTTCTCACCTCCTCGTGTTTTGTGGTTATTACACAGCTTCATCAAGACAGCAACAGACATCCTGAACAGATGTATGACCAAACACACCCACATCCGGGAAAAGATCATTCTAACCCTCGTAGTTGTACAGCAAGGGATGAGAAATGATCAGCAAATTACTATTTGCTCTAGGGTGATTTATGTGATTTGAAAAAAAAAACATCGACTTTATTTTATTATTTTCTTCATAGTTAAAGGGCAACCGAAGCAAGAGGGATATGGAGGCTGACATATTTATTTCCTTTTTAACAATACACATTGCCTGGCTGTCTTGCTGATCCTCTGCCTCCTATACTTTTAACCGTAGACCCTGGCCTGAACAAGCATGCAGCAGATCAGGTGTTTCTGACATGATTGTCAGATCTGACAAGATTAGCTGCATGCTTGTTTCTGGTGAGATTCACACACTTCAGCAGCCAAATAGATCAACAGGGCTGCCAGGCAATGTGTATTGTTTAAAAGGAAATAAATATGGCAGCCTCCAGATTCTTCTCCCTTCAGTTTCCCTTTAAAGTGTACCCAAGCCGAAGCTCGGGTACAAAATTAGATACTTACCTAAAGAGAGGGAAGCCTCGGGATCCTATTGTATTCTAATGTCCCTCTTTGTTAAGTGCACTCCCAAAGAATGCATTGGCCCTAAATTCATATTGAGGCCACGTAGCTCTTCTCCCAGTATCATGGCCGTGCAAGCCTGTCCGCGCGTGCAGTAAGCCAGTGCCATGGGCCATGGGCATACGCGCAGCCATGCTTGCGTGTCTACTGCGTGGCCAAACTGCAAAACGGGAAGACGCTCTGCCCCGATCTGGGTTGCTCAGCGATGGGGAAACATCAGAGTAGCGAGAGAAGCCTCGATAGGATCCTGAGGCTTCCTTCTCTTAAGGTGAGTACCTGATTTTGATCCCGATCTTCAGCTCGGGATCGCTTTAAAGCCACAGTAAGGCTGCAATTTTTCAATGCATATGAAGGTGTCTGCATTTATTAGCAATGCAAAATGTTTAGTAACTCTGTGCCTGTAGTGTTTCCAATTAATATGTTGAAATGATCTGGCAGGTTGTGTCCTGAATATTTCTCTTCCTGTTGAGATAGCAGAGATCTGTCCAGACTCCTCCCCCACCCTATCACCATCATCTATAAAAGGTAGTCAAAGAAGATATGGAAGGAGGCAGCAGCCAGTCTCTTCCTGTGTGGACAGAGGTGAACCCACCCACTGCCTCTCTGTGCTGCTAAGAGATGAACTCCTTGTGACCAGCACTGCAGCACAGTTTTATGATTAGAATCTGCTCTAGCTGCAATGCTGGCCACAAATAGTTAGTATCTCAGCAGGAAACTGCCTCATGCTTGCAGGCAGGATCTCATCTGTGGGTCACATGACATCACATTTTTTCAAAGGGAATTTCTGATGAAGGCTGCATCAAATATGGAAATCATCATACTCTCTAGGGTACAGATGGCCTATGAATTTCCCATCTTCTTTCATTTGTAGTTAGCTACATAGAGCAGGTACCCTTGTTACCTATTTTCAACTCATTCTGTAATTGGTTGCTGACAATAACGCTCCGATCTGACAGGCCCTTTTAGGAATACAGAGTGTCTGTATTTTGTCAAAAAAAAAAAAGTAAAAGCTTTAATAATATTTGTCATTAGTCCATGCAAGCTGAACTGAAGGAATCGACGTTTTACCATATGTAGAATTTTGTACATTTTTATCTGATTGGACAGTTCTAAACTGCTGCACTAGCACTTTATTGTGACAAACTTGCATCATCTTGCATTTTCATAAGAGCAACACAAAATCCTAATTCATAATTACGACACAAAATTATAATTCATATTTATCAGAACAGTCGTAATTTATGATTTTGTAAGTTGTAATCATAATTTTGTGTTTCATTTGTAATTCTGTAATTTAGCGTAATTACACACAATTTACCAAAATATCAGGTGACAGAAAATCATAATTTTGTGTTTTCTGCAAAAATTTGCCTTGAAAAAAACTTGTAGTTACGAACATTTTGTTATAAAAATGTGATCGTAGTTATGAAAATGTTGTGTATGGTAGTAATCACGCTAAATTTATGTGTTTACAATTTTCCATTAGGATTGTAGTTATATAAAACGATGCAAAATTAGCAAAACTGTAATTTGCACATTACGATAATCACTCCAATTGACTACCGTCAGGGCCGGATTTGTACTTTTTACCGCTCAAGGCCCACTATCACCAGCTGCCCCCTGACAACAGTATCCTACCCCCCCCCCCCCCCCAACACGGCAGGGTTCAGATTGTAGGCACCTCTGAGGACAATTAGTGAAGTGATGGCTGGATTAAAATTATAAGATCCTCTGAGGACAGTTAGTGACAGGATGGCAGGGATTAGATTGTAAGCTTCTTGGCACATTCAGTCAGAGACAGGCAGCTCGGAAATCCCGGTAAGTGCCCTTTTGCTTCCCCTTTGTCCCCTGATTGCCAGATCTGGCTTTTGGTAGCCACCCACTGCTATGTGCAAACTCTGTTTAGCAGGACGAATGTTCAGCAGGCTAAATGCTACTACCATCCTTCTGCCTACAGCCCGCACCTTGCTTTCCTGGTGCCCTAGCCCTAGGTTCTCAACATGTGGTACGCGTACCCCAGGGGGTACTTCTGATGGTTCCAGGGGGTACTCTGGCTTGATATACTTAACCAAGAATAACAAATGTAGAGTTTTAGATAATGATAAATCTTATTTCACTAACACCAAATTAGTATTTTAGCTAATTAAAAGCAATAGTAAATGCTTGGAAATTGTTTAGAACCAATTATGTGCTATGATTTAATTATAGATTTTTTTAGATTTGTCAAGGGGTACGTGTGATAATGTTTACTATGCTAGGGGGTACTTGATGAGTACAGGGGTTTAAAAGGGGTACACACCGATAAAATGTTGAGAAACACTGCCCTAGGCCATGGCCTATGAGGCCTTGCCTGAAATCCGGCCATGACTACCGTATGGTGCTTTTCCAATAACACAGTCCACAGCCTGCCAATAGCGACACTTGCTGCACGCCACTCTCCATCTTTCCAGCTCTTCCTCTTTAACAACCAGAAGTGCGACTAAAACGGCGGAAGTGACGGGAAGCTAGATAGCATGGTGGGAATATAGGTAAGTTAACCCCTCCTGCTACTGACCGGTGAATGCACTGCATCTCTCTACACAGCGCACCTCTCTACACATTTTGCAAATCTGTTCCCACTCATCCTTAAAAAAAAGTTTTACATATGACATTTAGTGACTAGCATCCACACAGATGTTCACATATGGGAAAGGCACCATTTCACCACCTGTGTGCCAAAGAGTGCTGGGACAAGAGCACCAAAGGCAGAAATTCCAAAGTCTGCCCATCCCTATGAAATTAAGTAGATCCCCTCCACCAGTATAGGCCCCCAGATGATCCCACGGTATTGGGTAGTCCTCCCCACCCCCCCACACAGAATACGTACTAGTCAGATGTGCTCGAAGTATTAAGTAGGTCCCCCTTCCCTAGTATAGGTTGCCAAATGTGCTCCCAGTATAAGTTAGCCCCCCCCCCCCTAGTATAGGTAGCCAGATGTGTTTCAAATATTAGGTAGGCCCCCCTCCCCCAGTATAGGTAGCCATATGTGCTACCAGAATTAGGTAGCCCCTCCCCCCTAGTATAGGTAGCCAGATGTGCTCCTAGAATAAGGTAGGTCTCCCCACCTCAGTATAGGTAGCCAGATGTGCCCCCAGTATTATGTAAATCCCACCTCCCCTACTGTATGTAGCTAGATGTGCCCCCAGTATTACCCCCCCTCCCCAGTATAGGTAGCCAGAAGTGCCTCCAGTATTAGGTAGCCCTTCCTCCCCCCCAGTATAGATAGTGGATATGCACCAAACTTTTCAGTGAGTTAGTATAATAAAGGATCAGGCAGCAGGTTGTTAGCTGAAGAGAGCTGCACTTGGATTGGATTTCATGCAAACAGATCATTCCTTCTCATACTCAGTGCACATCAGCAACATGCAGTATAATTCATTGTAGAAAGAAGAGATGAGAAAAATGATCCATCAGAGCGTCTATATTTTCATTATATTCACATATATTCTCTATTCCTGACATTATAGTGCCACTTGACAAAAAATACAATTCACAGTTTAGGAATTCGATCTGTCACAACCCCTTTACAGTTAACCTGATACAAGCTCCTGAAATTAACCTTAAACCTGAAATCCAGATAGGTAGAAAACATCACATTTGCTGTGAATATTAAGTGTATTTTTTGGCTTACAAAGTTCTACATGATCATTTCATGAAGATTCATCCTAATGTCTCAACTGTTACCTGGACCAACCATGTAGACCTCTGACACACCAGTATATAAATACTGCTGACTTGCAGTGGTGTGGCACTTAGCAAAGCATAATGTGAGATGTGTGTGGTGTGTGTGTGTGTGTGTGTGTGTGTGTGTGTGTGTGTGTGTGTGTGTGTGTGTGTGTGTGTGTGTCAGTGCTTATAAGCCAGGGACTATTCCTGTGACTGATCCCACCTCACTCTCAGACTGAAGAAGATGCAAGGACTGCCTGTTGGCTGCAAACACACTCCCACCACTTTTGACATTATTAGAATTAAAGCATACCGGGCACAAGTTTTTTTTTTTCATTAATGAACCTACCCATAAGGAAGGTTCATAATAGAGTGTGTCATGGGGGGTGGGGTGTTGTGGTGAGCCTCACTTCACATCTACATGGTGTTGCTTCTCTGGTACCCAGCCCATACTGGATGCATCATCGTCTTTTGGATGGATTGTATCTGCCGAGTTTTGTAGTTCCCATACCAGAAGATGTAGTCAGTGGATGTAACAAGTGACAAGTGCATCTCTGTACTTGTATCCACAGGCTACACCCCCTGGCATGCAATAGAGTGCACATGTGCATGACACACTGCCAGAAACACAAAATGTGGCAGATGCAGTCCATTTGTAGAGAAGATGGTGCATACAGTTTAGGCCGGGAGCCATATGAGCAGCATCTCACAAGAAGCGAGGCTATGGGAACTCGGGGAGGTTAATTTTTTAAAAAAATTACTGTGCTCAGTTCCTTTCAAGTGTGAGAGCAGAGCCGGGACAAGGTCCTCCAGCACCCAGGCTGAAACACCAAAGTGCGCCCCTCCATCCCTCCAACCCCAGTCGTCACACACTGATTGCTATTAGACTAAGAGGCGCCTCAGGGCCCCCAACTCACCCAACACCTTAAATAGTTATCTGGCTTGCAGTCACTGCCGTGTATCCCCTTTTCTTGTTTTTTCTGCTTCAAACACAATAGGGGAATGATAGCTGAGTGAGTTGTGCGCCTCTCCTACACTGCGCCCTGAGGCTGCGGCCTCTCTCGCCTCTGTCTCGGCATGGCCCTGGGTGAGAGAATTGGATCATGTGATCATATTGATAAATAGTCATTACAAGTACATGGGTGCGTTATTACCAACCAGGATACCCCGAGCTGGGACAAGGTCCTCCAGCACCCAAGGCTGAGACACCAAAGTGCGCCCCTCCATCCCTCCCACCCCAGCCGTCACACACTGATTACTATTAGACTAAGAGGCGCCACAGGGCCCACAACCTCCCCAACACCTTAATATCTAGTTATCTGGCTTGCAGTCACTGCTATGTATCCCCTTTTCTTATTTCTTTCTGCTTCATACACAATTAGGAATGACAGCTGAATGAATTGTGCGCCCCCTCCTACATTGCGCCCTGAGGCTGGAGCCTCTCCAGCCTATGCCTCGGCCCGGCCCTGCCCCTGATTCTCAAAAGAATCATCCAGTCAGCATTAACTCCACAAGCGCCGCACTAAGCCACCGCTCACAACTGCGCCTCATACACTGAGCAGCCACCCACAACTGCACCGCCCAGTTGCAGCCACACTAAAGGCACTACCCACACTAAGCCGCCGCCCACAATTGTGCCACCCACTCTAAGCAGCTGCCTATAGGTGCGTTCGTACATACTTAATTATTCATAGACCCACCTGTAGGTGTGCCTACGCCCCAACCACCGCACTGAGCTGCCCACACTAAACCGCCACCCACAGTTGCTTCCACATCGATGCATTTTTACAACCTTTGGTTAGTATATAGGATAGAAAAATTAAAAAATCTGTAAAACCTGTAAAGACACATAAAGATGTTTTTTTCTTACTTGACAGGGCTTAACTTTTAAAGGGAAATTTCACTTTCATTATAACATGTTCAATTTAATATTTTCCCTTGTAGGGGAGGAGCATATGTCAGTATTTTCAGCAAATGCCATTGCCAAGGTGTATTAACTTTTTCTCCTGAGTTTTCTCCCAGATATTTGCACACCTTGTCAACAAAATGCAACCAGAAAGCAAGAAAATATAAAAAATAATTTTGATAGTCCTTTTTCACCTATTTTTTTAGTATGTTTTCAATTGCAAAGTGCTGAAAAGTTATTTTATAGATGAGATGAAAAATTATCTCTTAGGAGAAACCTCAGGAGAAAAGATTACTTGAATAAGAGCCAATGAGTTTAATTTGAAGTGAAAAATATTCCATATTGGAAGATGCAGATGCTTCAGACGTAAATCACAGACACAAAGATCTTTCTTATCTCCACAACACCTGGTAGATCTGAGGTTACAAGAGCACCAGAACTACAAGAATGCATTGATTAGTTGGTTATCTGATAGATCGTTGTCCAGTTTTGTTTGTAGCTTCCTTCAGTGTTCCGTCTGGTCCTCAGTCTCTCCGTTGTCAGTTTGTGTTCTCATCTTGTCTTTCTGAACTTGACAGTGTCTGATCTCACACCGAGATGTTTAATCTCCTCTGGGTACCTGTGTTGCCTTTATATTTATAGTCCTGTCCATGCGAATTTGTGACTCCGACATGATTCTTCAGCTGAAGTCCATTGTGTATCCTGGAGTCACCCTGTCTCTTGGTCTCTCGTGTCTGTTAATAACTCCCAAAGTGTCTCAGTAACGGCATCCGCCAAGCCTTCAAACCTCCACCGGTTCCAGGGGCTGCAGATGAGCTTTCAAAAGCTGAATGCTGCTGAGTATCTTCTTCTGGTGGCCAGAAAGTGTCACACCAATTAGTTGGATGTCTCTAGATGTGAGAAAAGTGAGATCGCGTTCAAGGAGGGACAGAGTGTGGGAAAAGCAGAAAACATGCTTAGAGGGTAAATTATTCAGACAAGTGAGACAAATGTTCTATTCCTAATGACACCTTGATGAAAATATTGTTTTTTTACAGAAAGTTCACATAACGCCTAGATAAGGCTAATGTTCACATAAGGCTAATGTTTCTTTACTTTATTCTGGGTAAAGTAGGAATTTTAAGGCGTTATTCATATTCAATTGAAAATTGTCTCCAAAATAGTATTTGATTGTAATTTGGGCATCACAAGTGACACTGAAACAGAGAACAGTAACAGACCAGCTATAGGTACAGAGGGTAGTAACAGATAGTGACACAGAAGAGTTAGTATGAGGAGAAGTTTTAGGTAAGGGTAGACAGTTTGCCAGGAGCTAGATTAGGATTACGGTAGCCATTGTGAAGGGTAGATTAATATTAGGCATTGGGAGGGGAACATTGGGAAGTGTACCTGAAATGTTTTAAAAGAAAGTGTTTATACTTACCTGGGACTTCCTCCAGTCCCTTTTAGGCTGTGTGCTCCCTTGTTATCTTCCCGGGCCACTCCGATCCACCGGTAGCCATCCCGGTATATTTCTCCAGTCACACACTGCCACGCATGCGTGGTCCCAGCTGCACCACACGCCACGTCACACTCCCGTGGCCAGGAGCATTCTGCGGCTGCAAAAGAGCGCAACTGCTGAAATATCCCCTGATGACCAGCGGTGGCTCAGAGTGGCTCAGGGAGGCAGGGAGGGAGCCCATGGCCTGAAAGGGGCTGGGGGAAACCACAGGTAAGAATAAATGCTTTCTTTTAAATCATATCAGGTTTCCTTTAAGCATGGGAGGTAGGCAGTTGGTGTTGGGCATTGGCAGAGAGAAGGTTAATATTAAGCATTGGGTGGCAGAAGGTTAGTAACAAACATTGGAAGGAGGAAGCTTAGTATTAGTCACTGGGAGAGAAAGGTTAATGTTAGGCTTTGGGAAATGGAAGGTTAATATTATTGATGATTGTAATCTGCTAATTATGATAACGCAAAGTTTCATGTACATTTTTGCAATTACATAATTACGATTTGTGTAATTTTTGCGTAGTTTCATGCGGACTTTAGAGGTTAATAGGAAAGCCCCCATACATCCTATTGTCGCCAAAATTGCTACACAGGTTACACATTTTTTTTTCAAAAAGACCTTACAGTTTTTGAGAAAATCGATTTTAAAAATGTAAAGGAAAATGTTTGTTTTTTTTTAAATCAGAAAAATGACATTTTTCCTTTGGTCTTTTTGAGATATTATTTTTTGCCTTGTTCCCACTATTCCCCTTAACATTTGCAGCAACTTTGGTGATGATAGCTTGTAAGAGGGCTTTGCTATTAACCGCTAGTCGGAACAAAATTACAGTATGCAAAATTGCGAAATTATGGCCCTGGCTCTGCTGTGAGTTATGGCTGCTGATAAGCTAATTACACTCTGATGTAGGTGCACACAGGACACACTGCACTAATATGTGAAATGAAAACTTTCTATTGTGTGGTGTGCAAGAGTTCACGTGTGCTGTAAGGAAGTCAAAACAAAAACAGAATACTTTAGAGGCCAGTTGACCCAAGGAGAGCTTTTCACTGAAATGAAATGGCCAGTTAGATGGTCAATATAATGGTAATAATTCTGGCTT
The DNA here is from genome assembly GCF_040937935.1 of Hyperolius riggenbachi. Lineage (NCBI taxonomy): Eukaryota > Metazoa > Chordata > Amphibia > Anura > Hyperoliidae > Hyperolius > Hyperolius riggenbachi. The sequence goes on from NC_090655.1 coordinate 45,847,789, forward strand.
GCATGCAACTTGTATGCAGCCGAGAACCGGACCAATCAAATGCAAAGCATTTTTTTTGATTGGCCCATTCCAGGATATATACAATCATTGCCAGTTCAAGCAGCCATGGGACCCAGGGTCAAAATTTACCGGGGATCCCATGTCCCCCCACCCCAATGCAGCATATTTATCCACCAGGGCCCCAAGGTAGCTGGCACTCACCTAGTTCTTTCTCCTCAACTTTGCTGTGCTCCTCGGGCCCTCCTGCCCAGGTCTACACCTGACTTTTGCTCCCTGGGGCCCCTGAAAAGTTTTGTCTGGGATAGAAACTTTGTGCGCTCTTGCCTTCATCCTCTTAGAGGCACCACTTGTCAGTGACCCAGTGTATTGTAATTGATATGCGACGGGTCATGTAGAAGAGGCAGCCAGCATGGATGAAGATGGGTAGAATGAATGGCTGTTCGGACAGGTGGGTTGCTATGCTGACAAAACTTTGCAGGGGGCCTGAAAAACATGAATCAGATCAGGGAGACCTGGGGGGGGGGGTAGGGGAGGGCTCTAGTGCTCAGAGGCCCTTCTGCAATTTCCCCCTTTTCCCTTTATGGCAGCGCCAGACTTGTAAGTTTCCATCTCACTGACCATCTTTAGTGAAAACATTGGCAGCTTCAATAGAGTTATCTTGTTTGAGATAAGTGCAGTGCTTTTGACCTTAGTTAGCAGAACTCGTGTTGTAAACTCTTGGAATGCTTTGCTGTCTCTCTAGCAGAAAATATAGAAACTGAAAGCAGAAGTCCCCTGTTAATGTATCACAATGCCTCCTAGTGACAAATTAGTAGCAAACAAATGTAACAAACAAGAAAGAGAAAAAAAAAGTGCTAAAATAAATTGGTCTGGAGCACTTGCAAGCCTCTAAATAAATTGGCTGCTAAAGGGCAGGGGCGTTACTAGCCCCAAAGATCAGTGGCATGTGCCACGGATCTATTCTGGGGTGCCCGGATGTCCCCTAGGCAGAGTCAGAGCTGTGGAGCCCCTATGGTCATGCTGGGAGCTGTGGTGCCTCAATGTGGGCATACTGGGTGCTGTGGTTCCATGCTGGGTGCTGTGATGCCTTTATGGGGGCATGCAGGGAGCTGTGGTTATTCTATGGGAGCATGCTGGGAGTTGTGGTGCCTCAATAGGAGGCCCGTGAGAGCATGGGATGGGGGTCCACTAGAAGGTCAGGGAATGCTATGGGGGACTGGCAGCAGGCCAGCCTGCCCAGCAGAAAGCCAGACTAGCCAGCACAGAAGCCGGGTAACTCTGCCTAGTTATGTTTAAGTGTTACTGCCTATTTATGTGATATGCTGCATTTATTTATATATTTATTGTATTAATGGAGAGGGGGGCTTCATCCAACATTTTGCTGATCAGGCCTACTTAGATCGTTGTAAAGTTCATGTAAATTTGGCTCCACCCATGAGCACACCCACATTCTAGTGCATGGCCCAACCCATTTTTAGGCCAGAGTGCCCAAAAGTGCCCCGGATCTCTTTGGATCCTAGCAACGCCCTTGCTAAAGGGTTAAAAAGAAAAACATAAAGAAGTCAAAAGTACACTATGCTATTGTTACCCTGAAAGACATAAGTAATTCCAGAAGGAGAGAGTAAATGCTCTTACTCAGCTGTCAGACGGGAAATGACGTCTAGGCTTGTGTACCCGGCTTTATCGAAGTTCTCTTTGTAGCGCTCCATCTTGATGGCCTCCAGCCACTCGTGGGGTGAGGAGAGGGATGGGAAATCTGGCGGGCAGTTGCTCAGGAGCTGCTGAGAGGCTCTGATGGTGAAGAGAAAGTAAAAACTGTCTGGGTTAATAATCAGTTTGTTTTCTTTTAGAGCGATCTCATAAGGGCTCTTTCACATCAGAGCTTGCGTTGGAGAACGCTCAAAGCATACGTTTTGTTGTATGCCTTTTACTGCGTTTTGATATGCGTTGCACTGCAGTGAGTGTGCGTTTTTAATCCGTTTTCAATGCGTTACTGCACATAGAAAAACGCAGGTAATTTTTTTTTCTTTTAGTTGTCAACTTTCTACATTGTTCCTCTGTTGCATTCTGGGACTGATTGCCTGCGTTAACGGATTAAAAACGCGCATAGTGTGCGTTTTACATTGACTAACATTGTAATGCATAAAGCTAGCGTTGGCCAAAAAACTGCGCCTGGGTGCAGTGTAACGCAACGCACAAAAAGGCTGCGTTATATGTGAAAGCTAAAATGAAAGTCTATGGACTTTCATTTCACCTTGGGTAACGCAAACTTTATCCTTTGCGTTGAAACGCAGAAAATCTGCCCTAATGTGAAAGAGCCCTTAGTGACGTAAATAGACTTTACGATTGAATAATTTACAGAGGTGTTGGGATAACACGATAAATAAAACAACATAAACATTCCTGCTTTTAGCATAAAATAAAGGCGTGTTTTAAAAGTAAGTGCGTGTCTCAGAATCTACTTTTGCAGCCACCCCAGCTGACCTCTCTGTCTGGTCTTCGACACAAAATTCACACGCAGAGGCATATCTAGAGGGATTCAGGCATGGCTTGTGCCATGAGTGCCACAGCACCACGGGCCGATGCCTGCCCCTGTGCTGTGCCTCCATGCCTGCCCCGTCCCTCCCCATTACTCAGACCTCAGATCAGATTAATTCTGTTATCTGGGGAACATGGGTATCTAATGTATGTGGCTTAGTGTTAGGAAAGAGGACAGAGAAGGTATGAGTATGGATATTTCCAGAAAGTAACTTCAAGAATATAGCCAAAAAATACAAGCGCATTTTCAGTGTTTGCCAAAGACTCTATATTACCCAGATACGCCCCAGTTCACACGTTTTGTAGCCCTCGCCACAAGATGGCAGTCATTTACTTTCTACTTTACTTTCTTCCTCTGTCTTTGAAAGTGTGCAGATAATTAGGAAGAATTCTTTAAAGAAACTTGAACTGAAGATAAACTGATGACATAGACAATGCAAGATGGGAGGAGGGGCTCCGATGGTGATACAATGTGTAGTGAATGGAGGTAAGTAATAGGCACAGTCTCACCACGTGATAATAAGAGGTTACGTTTTTATTGTTAGACACCAATAAAAAGACAACGCATTTCACAGGACCTGCCCGCTTCCTCAGATCAATAATAGTGTCTGAGCCTGTATATGGGTGCCCACACTCCACACTGAGTGCATATCAGGTTTATTCTGGATGACTGAACTGAGGAAGCAAGCAAGGACCCGTGAAACGTGTTGTCTACAATTTAACCGCTATCTATAAACACTTCATTTCCATTATTTGGTGGGAATCATCTGTAGAGGTAAGATACCTCTATTTAATTATTTATAGTGACCAAAAGTAGTGAATATTGAATATTATACACGGGCGCCTCACACAATTCTCTTTGTCTTCTGAAGGGCAGCTAGCTCCATGATCTGTTCAATGTTCTGTTCTCTAAAATACTTTAAAAATGTTGTATAAATAAATAAGAATAATAGGAACACATCCTAGAGGCTTTGCGCAGTTAAAAACTGAATGTAATATATTTCACCACTCACCGACTGGTGGAAACTCCCACTGTCTTTAAACAACTGGAGTTCCTGATCATCCGGTCCAAAGAGCTGACAATTTGTTCAAACCGTGGCCTTTGGGAACGATCGCGTAGCCAGCAGTCTAACATGAGGAGGTGCAGAACACTGGGACAGTCAGGAGGTGGCGGTAGTCGGTATTCCTGGGAGATGACATCTAACACCTGATAATATAATATGTAAACAAGTGAAGGGATGTTACACAGGTGTAGCATTTTTGTGACGCTTCCCTTTGAACCTGTCTTTTTCAGATTCAGCTGGTCACCAGCAGTAAAAGCAAGGCAGAGAAGAAAAAAATAAATAAAATATAGTAAAATAAAAAGTGGGGCATTTATAAGAGCAGCCAATCAGGTTTGATCTTTCAGCCGGTACAGTGTGAAGACGGCTTTAAAGAAAACCTGAACTGAAAATTAAAAGTCAGAATAAGCATACACAAGTCATACTTACCTTCCATGTATTCTACTCCTCAATCTCTTTCTCCTCTCCCGCATCCTGTTTGTCCATTGTGAACAAGGGAATTTTCCGTCCTCCATTTTGAAAATGGCCATTACTCATAGCAGCTTTCTGGTCAGCATACAGTTAAACTGTAACATCGCCCACTTGAGCCATAGGGAAACATGGACATTACCTGGTACATCAGTTTTCCTCTCAGCTATAACTGACAGCAACTGATATTTTACTGACAGCAACTGATATATTTCAGATCTAACAAAATATTGTCAGAACTAGATGGGATTATTGTCAGAAGAAAATTTTGAGCTTCTGAGAGTAACTGATGGCAAGGTAACTATGTAATGTTCATTTGAAGTTACCTCATGTGTTTATTTTAAATATTTTTACTCAGTACAGGTTCTCTTTAACCACTTAAAGAGAACCCGAGGTGGGAATCTTAGAGTTAAATCTATACACAGAGGCTGGGTCTGGCTATAGTGCCCAGCCTCTGTTGCTAGTTGAATATTCCCTAAATCCCCCCTGCTCTCTGCACAAGCCCATAAATTACAGCCGCGCTGGCGACACTGAGCGTGTCGCAGCGGGCTCTGTTTACCATTCTAGTGCCACTCACGCCGCTCCCCCGCCTCCTGCAGAGCGCCGATCCCCGCCCACGTCTCTTCCCTCGCCGCTGATTAGAGAGAAGGGACTCGGGCAGGGAACTGCGCTCTGCAGGAGGCGGGGGAGCAGCGTGAGTGACACTAGAAAAGTAAACAGAGCCAGACAGCGCGGCTGTAATTTATGGGCTCGTGCAGAGCACAGGGGGGATTTAGGGAATATTCAACTAGCAACAGAGGCTGGGCACTATAGCCAGACCCAGCCTCTGTGTATAGATTTAACTCTAAGATTCCCACCTCGGGTTCTCTTTAAGGACTGCAGTCATAAAACCTCTTAAGGACCAGAGCCTTTTTTTCCATTCAGACCACTGCAGCTTTCACGGTTTATTGCTCGGTCATACAACCTACCACCTAAATGAATTTTACCTCCTTTTCTTCTCTCTAATACAGCTTTCTTTTGGTGCTATTTGATTGCTCCTGCGATTTTTACTTTTTATTATATTCATCAAAAAAGACATGAATTTTGGCAAAAAAATGATTTTTTTAACTTTCTGTGCTGACATTTTTCAAATAAAGTAAAATTTCTGTATACATGCAGAAATGTGGACAAACATGTTTTTGATTAAAAAAAAACCCCATTCAGTGTATATTTATTGGTTTGGGTAAAAGTTATAGCGTTTACAAACTATGGTGCAAAAAGTGAATTTTCCCATTTTGAAGCATCTCCGACTTTTCTGAGCACCTGTCATGTTTCATGAGGTGCTAAAATTCCAGGATAGTATAAATATCCCCCAAATGACCCCATTTTGGAAAGAAGACATCCCAAAGTATTCACTGAGAGGCATGGTGAGTTCATAGAAGATTTTATTTTTTGTCACAAGTTAGCGGAAAATGACATTTTGTGACAAAAAAAAAAAGGAAAAAAAAAATTTCCATTTCTTCTAACTTGCGACAAAAAAAAATGAAATCTGCCACGGACTCACTATGCTCCTCTCTGAATACCTTGAAGTGTCTACTTTCCAAAATGGGGTCATTTATGGGGTGTGTTTACTGTCCTGGCATTTTGGGGGGTGCTAAATAGTAAGCACCCCTGTAAAGCCTAAAGGTGCTCATTGCACTTAGGGCCCCTTAGCGCAGTTAGGCTGCAAAAAAAGTGCCACACATGTGATATCGCCGTACTCAGGAGAAGTAGTATAATGTGTTTTGGGGTGTATTTTTGCACATACCCATGGTGGGTGGGTGAAATATCTCTGTAAATCACAATTTTTTGATTTTTTTACACACAATTGTCCATTTACAGAGATATTTCTCCCACTCGGCATGGGTATGTGTAAAAATACCCCCCGAAACACATCATACTACTTCTCCTGAGTACGGCGATACCACATGTGTGGCACTTTTTTGCACCCTTACTGCGCTAAGGGGCCCAAAGTCCAATGAGTACCATGCTGGGTGGGAGAAATATCTCTGTAAATCAGAATTTTTTGATTTTTTTACACATAATTGTCCACTTACAGAGCTATTTCTCCCACCCAGCATGGGTATGTGTAAAAATACACCCCAAAACACATTATACTACTTCTCCTGAGTACAGCGATACCTCATGTGTGACACTTTTTTAGCAGCCTAGTTGCGCAAAGGGGCCCAAAGTCCAATGAGCACCTTTAGGCTTTACAGGGGTGCTCACAATTTAGCAACCCCCCACATGCCAGGACCGTGAACAAACCCCACAAATGACCCCATTTTGGAAAGAAGACACCCCAAGGTATTCCATGAGGGGCATGGTGAGTTCATAGAAAAAAAAATTTTTGTCATAAGTGAGCGAAAAATGACATTTTGTGAAAAAAACATACAACAATTTCTGCTAACTTGTGACAAAAAATAAAATATTCTATGAACTCACCATGCACCTCACGGAATACTTTGGGGTGTCCTCTTTCCAAAATGGCATCATTCGTGGGGTCTGTCCTGGCATTTTAGGGTCTCTGCAATCATTACATGTATGGCCAGTATTAGGAGTTTCTGCTATACTCCTTATTTTGGGCATACGGGTAATGCACTCTGGGCTGAAAGGAAAAATGACAGTCAATCAATCAATCAATGTGGATGAAAAAATATCTGCCAAAAAAATGTGAAAAAAAAGAGGGGAAGGCGTCTGCCAGGACATAGGAGCTGCCACCCAAAAACGTCCACCCACTCAGCTTGTATGCCTTGGCAAAGCCGATTTATCCATTCACACCGATCGATGTGGATGAACAAATCATTGCCAGAGTTCTTTTTTGATACAAAGTGCTTGCCAAAGCATAGGAGCTCCAACACCACCCCTCAGCTCATATGCCTCGGCAAACGTATCTTTTTTACTGCAGAGGAGAAATCTCGTCCTGCAGCGCTGCATGCACTGACTTGTGTGTAATCTGACAGACACACAATGCTTCTGTCAGGATGCACCATCAGTGCTGCAGCTGGTTGGTCGGTCGGTCGGTCCACCTGGAAGGGTAAAGGATGGAAAAAAGAGAGAAAAACACACACAAAAAAAACAAGCAAGCAGCAAAGCAATAACTTCATTAACATCAACTTTTATAAACTTTAATGAACATTTTTAACCCAAACATTAACATTGGGAACCAAACATTAACTTTTTTGCTTACCTGTTTTTTTTATTTGTTTTTTTTTTTCTTACCTTTCTGAGGACAAACCTCTCGTCCCCCATAGGACAATATGCAAAGTGCAAATCGCACAGAGATGTGGCGAAGTACATTATGCACTTTGTCCCAAGTGAAAGGAGAGGTTTCTGGCAGCACTGTGTATTAGGGTCTCTGGAAACCTGATGTCTGGGTTCACACTGCATATTGGCTTATCCGGTGGGTCGCGCGCACCGCATCGCCCCAAACAGACCTTCAGAGAATACCGCTAGAGTAGCATTCGACAGTAATCGCATTCGGCCTAGTAAGTAACTGCGTCGCCGTAGACTAACATGACTTCCGGGCCGACCCAAATTGCCACAGAAGCCACCCAGTAACGTAGGCATGCACTAGCGTTAAGTCAAGCACTTCCGGCGTAGGGGGGGGACCGCAAAGTGTGACTTTCGCTAGGCAATTTTCCCTAACGCATCACGCCAGTGTGAAATAGCACAGAGACCCTTGTGTGCCTACTGCTATGTTTGGAGTTCCCTACTCTCTAAAAGTGTATCTGCTCATGATACCTCTGGAAACACTCCCCTAGGCATAGACCAGGCTGGTCAGGACACATGGGACAGTAAACAGAGGTGTCACGCCTTGTTCCAGCCCTGCTGCAGACACGACAACGTTTTCTTGGGGTGCGTTGATTTGGGCCACTCGGAATGGGAAAGGCGTAGTGCCTTTCATGCAGCCGGCTAACTGCATTTTGGGGTTGGGCCACGGCACCTCCTGGATACAGGAGTTCCATAACGATGTCTTCCTGGAATTTAAGGAACGCTCCAGTTCTCCCAGCCTTACTGTAGAGAACAAAGCTGTTGTAAATACCCAATTGAATTAGATAAACAGACACTTTTTTATACCAGCGTCTGGTTTTGCGGGAAACTAAATAGGGCCCTAACATCTGGTCATTGAAGTCCACCCCTCCCATGTAAGCATTATAGTCGTGGACGGCGAGGGGTTTTTCAGTGACCTCAGTTGCCCGTTGAATTTGGACTGTCGTGTCTGTGTGAATGGTGGACAGAAGGTAAACGTCCCTCTTGTCCTTCCATTTCACCGCGAGCAGGTCATCTGTACACAAGGCAGCCCTTTCCCCCCGTGCAAGCCGGGTACTAACGAGCCGTTGGGGGAAGCCCCGGCGACTAGGCCGCACGGTGCACAGCAGCGGATCCCTTCTATCTTTAAATGCTGATAGAGGGCCACACTTGTGTAGAAGTTGTCCACATAAAGATGGTACCCCTCCTGGAACAAAGGTGACACCAAGTCCCACACAATCTTGCCACTGCTCCCCAGGTAGTCAGGGCATCCGACCGGCTCCAATTTTGAGTCTTTTCCCTCATAGACCCTAAAACCATAAGTATAGCCTGTGGCCCTTTCACAGAGCTTATACAGTTTCACCCCATACCGGGCGCGCTTGCTTGGGATGTACTGTTTGATGCCAAGGCGCCCGGTAAAATGTATGAGGGACTCGTCTACACAAATGTGCTGTTCAGGGGTATAAGCATCTGCAAATTTTGATGACATGTGGTCTATGAGGGGCCGAATTTTGTGGAGCCGGTCATAAGCAGGGTGGTCACTCCGATGACAGGTTGTGTTGTCATTGAACTGCAGGAAGCGCAGGATCATCTCAAACCGTGTCCTGGACATGACAGCAGAGAACATGGGCAGGTGATATATTGGGCGCGTAGACCAATAAGACCGCAATACATTCAATTTGACTAGACCCATGTTAAGGAGAAGGCCCAAAAAAGTTTTAAGTTCGGAAACTTGGAGTGGTTTCCACCGGTAAGCCTGGGAATAGTACTTATCCGGGTTGTCGGTGATGTATTGTGTGGCATAACGGTTGGTCTCAGCCACAATTAAGTCGTAGAGATCCTCGGTGAAGAACAGATGAAAAAAGTCTAGGGCCGTTACTAGATTATCTGTGAAAGGGGGCAGTACGGGTGCGTCGGAACCAGGGGATTGCCAATTGGGATTTGCCAGCACCTCTGGAAGACTATGGGTAGTACGGGCCCGTTTTCTTGGTGGCTGCGACTCGGGTCTTAATGCACGTGCCACCGAACCAGTTTCAACTTCCCTTCTGGTGCTCACCACTTCACCAGGGTCTACGGAAGTACTGGTGCCAGGTCCAGGAGATGCTGCGCTGCTGGTGTATGCCTCACCATGAAACCTCAGACCAGCGCTAGCACCACTCTGCTGCCCTTGAGGCAGATCCTGCGCCACCTGCGGTCCAGTGACATGGGGTGTGGTACGCCTGGCTCTAGCCGGGACCTCAACCTCGTTATCGCTATCGGTCAGCGAGCCACTGCTGTCCACAGGTTCGTACTCTGACCCAGAAGATTCGTCGGATGAGATGTCCCAATCGTCCTCATCCGACTGGGCCATGTACCTGAGAACCTCATCATCGGAATACCCCTTTCTTGCCATGGTGGGCTGCTAAATTTAGGGGGTATTCCTCTGAGACTACCCAGGAAAAAGAGCACCTACCTAGCAAAAGGGAGTACTTGCGGAGCAGAAAGCTGTGGTCACTGAGTTTTGAAAAAAAAAAATCAAAACTGATCTTTACAGTGCCACAGCTATTGCAGGGCCGGGCCGAGGCATAGGCTGGAGAGGCTCCAGCCTCAGGGTGCAGTGTAGGAGGGGGCGCAGAATTCATTCAGCTGTCATTCCTAATTGTGTTTGAAGCAGAAAGAAATAAGAAAAGGGGATACAAAGCAGTGACTGCAAGCCATATAACTAGATATTAAGGTGTTGGGGAGGTTGTGGGCCCTGTGGCACCTCTTAGTCTAATAGCAATCAGTGTGTGACGGCTGGGGTGGCAGGGATGGAGGGGCGCACTTTGGGTGCTGGAGGACCTTGTCCCGCCTCTGAGCTATTGTACAGTGTTTTTTGCAGTGATCAGAAAAAAAATTCTGTCACTGCGGTGGGGCGGGCTGAATGCAAGTGCAGGCGAACGATCAGGCCTGATCGGCAAACACAGTGGATCCTAATGACCCCAATATAGATCTGTGTGCGATCAGTAATGATCACTTACAGATACTATATAGTACCAATGCTGATTAGCGACAGTGATGACGCTAATCAGCGACTAATTAGTGACTGTGGTGCGGTGGGCTGAGCGCTAACTGACACTAACACAGGGGCCTAGCTAACTGGCCTAACTGTTAACACTAGTGATACTAAAAACACTGTTTCTAGGATAGTGACCAGGGGGGGGGGGGGGGGTCAGGGGGCAATCAGACAGCAATGGGGCAATCAGAAACAATCACAGACAATCAGAGGGCAATCAAGGCAATTACAACACAATTAGAGCCAATAAGAGTGATTAGAGGGCAATCTCACAGCCAGTCAGCGCAATCAAAGCCAATCGCGGGGCAATCGAAGCCAATCACAATACAATCGAAAACCAATCACGGGACAATCGAAAACCAATCACGGGACAATCGAAGCCAATCACGGGACAATCGAAGCCAATCACAGCACAATCGAAGCCAATCACGGGACAATCGAAGCCAATCACGGGACAATCGAAGCCAATCACAGCACAATTGAAGCCAATCACAGGACAATCAAAAACCAATCACGGGACAATCTAAGTCAGTCACAGGGCAATTGAGACAATTGGAGCCAATCAAAACACAATCAAGCGTTACAGACAGGAGATTAGATATACACAATGGCAGGGGGGTGATCTAGGGCAGGGTGGAGTGATCAGAGGGAGATATAAGGGCAGGGGGGAGGGTGATCAGGAGCCTGCAGTGACAGGTGGTGACGGGGTGATTGATAGGTGATCGGTAGGTAATTACAGAGGAGAAAATAAGCAAGCAATGCACTGGCGGGGGGGGTCTGTGGGCGATCTGAGGGTTCGGGTGGGTGATTGGGTGCCCGCAAGGGGCAGATTAGGGTCTAATCTGATGGGTAGCAGTGACAGGGGGTGACGGGGTGATTGATAGGTGATCAGAATGTAATTACAGGGTAGAATATATGCAAGCAATGCACTGGCAAGTTGATCAGAGGGGGTCTCAGGGCAATCTGAGGGGGTGGGCGGGTGATTGGGTGCCCAAAAGGGGCAGATTAGGGACTGATCTGATGGGTAGCAGTGACAGGTAGTGACAGGGGGTGATTGATGGGTGATCAGTAGGTGTTTAGAGGAGAGAAAAGATGTAAACAATGCACTTGGTAGGTGTTATGAGGGTGGGCCTGTGGGCGATCTGAGCGTGTGGGTGGGTGATCAGATGCCCGCAAAGGGCAGGTTAGGGTCTAATCTGATGGGTGGCAGTGACAGGTGATGACAGGGGGTGATCGATGGGTGATTGACAGGTGATTGACAGGTGATTACAGAGAATAGCTGTATACAGTACACGGGGGGGGGAGGTCTGGGGGGGGGGGGGGGTCTGGGGAGGATCTGAGGGTGTGGGGGGGGGGGGGGTGATCAGGCGCCCCCAGGGGGAAGTTTAGGACCTGATCTAAAAGATAGCGTTGACAGTTAGTGACAGGGGGTGATTGATAGGTGATTAGGGGGGTGATTGGGTGCAAACAGTGCTGTCAGGGGGTGGGCAGGGGGGGGTCTGATGGGTGCTGTGGGCGATCAGTGTGCAGGGGGGGGCAGGATCAGTATGTGTGTGTTCCAACTCACAGTGCTGCCTTCCTCTCTGGTGGCAACTGAGAAAGAGGTAATCCAGGAGCAACTTCGCCATTCCAGTATTCAATAAAACATCCAAAACTTTAATGCTATTCTTTCAGTAAAAAATTCCCATAGGTAAAAGACATCAAAAGGCAATACTTATCAACAAGAGGTAGTGAAGGTGGTGCGGAGGCTGGTCGACGATCGTTTCGCCCCTCAATGAGGGCTTTCTCGAGACCGTATATCCTATACGGTCTCGAGAAAGCCCTCATTGAGGGGCGAAACGATCGTCGACCAGCCTCCGCACCACCTTCACTACCTCTTGTTGATAAGTATTGCCTTTTGATGTCTTTTACCTATGGGAATTTTTTACTGAAAGAATAGCATTAAAGTTTTGGATGTTTTATTGAATACTGGAATGGCGAAGTTGCTCCTGGATTACCTCTTTCTCAGTTGCTACTTATGATCTATATCTATTCTCATCCGGATGATGCACCGCTGTAATTTGATGTATTGGGATGTTTAAGGCATAGGTGTGCACTCGCTCTGTTATCTTGAACTTCCTCTCTGGTGGTCGATCGAGCGCTGTGACCACCAGGGAGGAGGCAGCGTGTATAATACGCTTTGTTTACCTAACAAAGCGTATTATACACTTTCAATTGGCCATTTCAAAAAGTTGCAACCCGCCGGCGCTGCTGATTGGCCGGCGGGTTGATGTCACATGTGGGTGGAGCCTAATGCCGGCGATGCGCGCGCAGTCCGCAATCCCCTCCCCCAGGACCCGACGCCATTCTGCGTTACGTGGTCCTGGGGCTGCCACTTTGCCGCCGCCAATATGAAGTAGGCGGTCGGGAAAGTGGTTAAGATAGCTCTGTTGTCTTAAATCTCTCTTTTTCTAGGTCTTTCTAAGACTTATTAAAATTGCAGTAGACGGGTTACTACAGAGAGACTTTGATATACTTTGAAGGAAATGGGTAATTTTGCCCTAAACCACAGAATGCATTGTGCATGTAAAATAAAAAATACTGTATGACTTATTCCCAGTAGAATACTCCTGCTGGGCAGCATGGGTCAGTAATGATCACCTCTTGATTGCTCATGTCCCAATATGGTCTTTCTCCATAGGAGGCCACCTCCCACATGATGATGCCATAGCTCCACACATCGCTGGCACTAGAGAATTTCCGCTGCTGGTGGGCTTCTGGAGCCAACCAGCGTAAGGACTGTCTGCTAACCTGGAATAGAGAGGAGTGGGGGAGATGCAAAACAGATATTCAAATGTTTGTCCAAAAAAGAAGCCTGCAAAACGAAAAACATACATTATATGTGTGAGTGTGGTCATAATGTTGCTATACTCTTGGCCTTTTGTGTTCAGTCCCCCTCCATTGTCTCCTGTTCTCTGTATCCTGTTCTGTAATCCCCTCATCATGGCCCCCAATAAATTTGCAGAACATCACTAATGCCCACATTAATTGTCCTTTATAGTGCTGGTCATGTCTAGGAGAACTCATGGAGAAGCATGTGATCAGTTTGATCAGGTGATAGATATGTAAGTTCAGGGACGGATCCGGTCAGGTTTTGGCGCCTAAACTGCCATTCCCCATCCAAATTTTGCCGCCTTTTTAAGAATTCAACAAACTGCGTCTGGGGCAAGAGACCTGCCTGCCCCCCCCCTAGATCCGTCCCTGTGTAAGTTTCTGATTTGCTAGTTATGATCATGAGCTAAAGCAGGATGTGATCACAGCAAACCTTATGCTTCTCTATGACTTCTCCTAGACATGACCATAACCAGTCTTGCACTTTGTGTGCCTCTAGTAAATGTGCAACCTGCCATGTACCTTCAGTAAATGTACAGGCTACTATGTACCTTCAGTAAATGTACAGCCTACCATGTACCCCCAGTAAATGTGTGGACTGTGTGCAAAATAGTGTTTAGGCGGCATTCCTGACCTCTAGTGACTTACCACGTCTCCAGGTCCACGTAGGCCGGATACTTTGCACACTAATTGGCTATTCACCAGGATATTGCGAGCCGCAAGGTTCCTGTGGATGTAGCTTCTTTCCGAGAGGTAACGCATGCCGGATGCCACCCCACGCAGCATGGAGACCATCTGCAAGGCAGACAGACCACCCTCACATTGCTGAGAAAGGAGAGGATGAACACTTAGTAAGTGATAAGACCTATTTATAAAAAATGGTGATTTAAGAAATAGACTGTCAAATGTCTCCTATTCAGCTTTGTTTGAGAACAGGCTCAGTTACTTGTGTAGTAGTGAACATCCTTACGTGAGTATCATTAGATCTTCCTGTCCGTTATTTGAAAAGAGGCAAATTGAGCTTCAATGGCTTACCATTAATCAGTATTTCTAAGGTATTTAAGGTCAGCCAACTGGCTCTCTTAAAGAGAACCTGAACTGAAAATTTAAAGTAAAAATAAACATACACAGGTCATAGTGACCTCCCATGTAGTCTACTCCTCAATTTCTTTCTCCTCTCCTGTGTCCTGTTTGTCTACTGTGATCAATGGAATTCTCCGTCCTCCATTTTGAAAATGGCCATTACCCCATAACAGCTTTCTGGTCAGCACACTGTTAAACTGTAACATCGTCCACTTGAGCCATAGGGAACATGGTCATTGCCTGGTACATCAGTTGTCCACTCAGCTATAACTGACAGCAACTGATATATTTCAGATCTGACAAAATATTGTCAGAAGTAGAGATGGGCCGAACAGTTCGCCTGCGAACGGTTCCAGGCGAACTTTGGGGGTTCGCGTTCGCCTGCATCAGGCGAACTTTTGTGGAAGTTCGATTCGCCCCATAATGCTGTATTGAGCAAAATTTGTACCCTCCATTTCACTGTCAGCAGACATGTTATTGTCAAACACACTGCTTTCAGTGCTAGAGAACTCGCCCACCCTCCCTTCAAGCTAGGTCCTTTATACCATTTGACTCAGTTGTCTGCCTACACTAATTAGTTATGGGACAGCTGCTACACACTCTGCTAGGGAGATTTTAATTGGCCTCCTCCCTCCTCCCTCCTCCCACCTATTCCCTCCTACCGGAGGGAGGAGGGTCTCTTCTGCCAGGGAATTATACTATTTTAAAAACCAGTATACATCATACCATAGCTGGGAATACATACATGAGTATACATCATACCATAGCTGGGGATACATACATGAGTATACATCATACCATAGCTGGGAATCGAACCCAGATCTCACTGTGTGGTGGGCACGTCACCCTAAGCACTGTACCACTACAGAAGTAAGTGAAGCTAGCCTAAAATTTAACATTTATGCTCAATGCAATAGAACCATTAGGTTGCTTAAAGGAGAACTGTAGTGAGAGGTATATGGAGGCTGCCATATTGATTTCCTTTTAAGCTATACCAGTTGCCTGGCAGCCCTGCTGATCTATTTGGCTGCAGTAATAATAATAATCCAAACATTTGTATAGTGCTTTTCTCCTGTCGGACTCAAAGCGCTCAAGAGCTGCAAGCCACAGGGACGCGCTCAAGAGGCCACCCTGCAGTGTTAGGGAGTCTTGCCTTGAACTCCTTACTGAATAGGTACTTGACCTAGCCAGGATTCAAACCCTGGTCTCCCATGTCAAAGGCAGAGCCCTTAACCAGTACACTATCTAGCCACTGTAGTGTGAATCACACCAGAAACAAGCATGCAGCTGATCTTGTCAGATCTTACAACAATGTCAAACACCAGATCTGCTGCATGCTTGTTCAGGGTCTAGGGCTAAAAGTATTGGAGGCAGAGGATCTGCAGGATAGCCAGGTAACTGGTATTGCTTAAAAGGAAATCAATATGGTAGCCTCCATATACCTTTCACTACAGTTCTCCTTTAAAGGGAACCTTAACTGAGAATGATATGGATGTTTCCTGTAAACAATACCAGTTGCCTGGCAGTCCAGCTGATCTTTGTGACTGCAATAGTGGCTGAATCACACCCTGAAACAAGCATGCAGCTAATCCAGTCTGACTTCAGTCAGAGCACCTGATCTGCATGCTTGTTCAGGGGCTGTGGCTAAAAGTATTAGAGACACAGGATCAGCAGGCGATTCAGGCAACTGGTATTATTTTAAAAGGAAAAATCCATATCCTTCTCCGTTTAGGTTCCCTTTAAGGATTTGTAGCATAAAAGCCAACTCACATTGGCTGGGATTTGAACCTGGGTCTCACTGTATGGTGGACAAGCACACTAACCACTATACCAACTGAAGCTGGCCTGAAATTGCTGGCCAAAAATTTACTATTTATGCTTAATACAAGAGAAAAAGTAGACAAGACAAATAACACAAAAGAGAAGGCCATGTCTGGCTAAATATCTGTAAGCAGTGGCTGCATGGTGTAATGGATAAGGGCGCTGCCTCTGACAAAGGAGACCAGAGTTCAAATCTCAGCTCTGTCTGTTCAGTAAGCCAGCACCTATTCAGTAGGAGACCTTAGGCAAGTCTTCCTAACACTGCTACTGCCTATAGAGCATGCCCTAGTGGCTGCAGCTCTGGTCCTTTGAGTCCGCCAGGAGAAAAGTGTGATA
Source organism: Hyperolius riggenbachi (assembly GCF_040937935.1). Classification (NCBI taxonomy): domain Eukaryota; kingdom Metazoa; phylum Chordata; class Amphibia; order Anura; family Hyperoliidae; genus Hyperolius; species Hyperolius riggenbachi. The sequence continues at coordinate 45,864,271 of NC_090655.1, forward strand.
TAAATGTTATTTGTCTTGTCTACTTTTTCTCTTGTATTGAGCATAAATAGTAAATTTTAGGCCAGCAATTTCAGGCCAGCTTCAGTTGGTATAGTGGTTAGTATGCTTGTCCACCATACAGTGAGACCCAGGTTCAAATCCCAGCCAATGTGAGTTGGCTTTTATGCTACAAATCCTTAAAGGGAACCTAAACGGAGAAGGATATGGATTTTTCCTTTTAAAATAATACCAGTTGCCTGAATCACCTGCTGATCCTGTGTCTCTAATACTTTTAGCCACAGCCCCTGAACAAGCATGCAGATCAGGTGCTCTGACTGAAGTCAGACTGGATTAGCTGCATGCTTGTTTCAGGGTGTGATTCAGCCACTATTGCAGTCACAAAGATCAGCTGGACTGCCAGGCAACTGGTATTGTTTACAGGAAACATCCATATCATTCTCAGTTAAGGTTCCCTTTAAAGGAGAACTGTAGTGAAAGGTATATGGAGGCTACCATATTGATTTCCTTTAAGCAATACCAGTTACCTGGCTATCCTGCAGATCCTCTGCCTCCAATACTTTTAGCCCTAGACCCTGAACAAGCATGCAGCAGATCTGGTGTTTGACATTTTTGTAAGATCTGACAAGATTAGCTGCATGCTTGTTTCTGGTGTGATTCACACTACAGTGGCTGGAAAGTGTACTGGTTAAGGGCTCTGCCTTTGACATGGGAGACCAGGGTTTGAATCCTGGCTAGGTCAAGTACCTATTCAGTAAGGAGTTCAAGGCAAGACTCCCTAACACTGCAGGGTGGCCTCTTGAGTGCGTCCCTGTGGCTTGCAGCTCTTGAGTGCTTTGAGTCTGACAGGAGAAAAGCACTATGCAAATGTTTGGATTATTATTATTACTGCAGCCAAATAGATCAGCAGGGCTGCCAGGCAACTGGTATAGCTTAAAAGGAAATCAATATGGCAGCCTCCATATACCTCTCACTACAGTTCTCCTTTAAGCAACGTAATGGTTCTATTGCATTGAGCATAAATGTTAAATTTTAGGCTAGCTTCACTTACTTCTGTAGTGGTACAGTGCTTAGGGTGACGTGCCCAACACACAGTGAGATCTGGGTTCGATTCCCAGCTATGGTATGATGTATACTCATGTATGTATCCCCAGCTATGGTATGATGTATACTCATGTATGTATTCCCAGCTATGGTATGATGTATACTGGTTTTTAAAATAGTATAATTCCCTGGCAGAAGAGACCCTCCTCCCTCTGGTAGGAGGGAGGAGGCCAATTAAAATTTCCCTAGCAGAGTGTGTAGCAGCTGTCCCATAACTAATTAGTGTAGGTAGGCAAATGGTATAAAGGACCTTGCTTAGAGGAGGGAGGGTGGGCGGGTCCTCCAGCAGTGATGTGTATTTCACTCAATTAGGTGGGGCTCCAGGTATTAGAGCTTTTGAAACATGTTTTCTATCATTTTTCCAGTTGATAGAATTTTTTAAAACTTTGAAAGTTCGCCTCCCCATTGAAGTCTATTGCGGTTCGCGAACTTTTTCGCGAACCGAACCTTTCGCGGAAGTTCGCGAACAGGGTTCGCGAACCTAAAATCGGAGGTTTGGCCCATCTCTAGTCAGAACTGGAAGGGATTATTGTCAGAAGAAAATGGTGAGCTTCTGAGAGTAACTGATGGCAAGGTAACTATTTAATGTTCATTTGAAGTTACCTCATGTGTTTATTTTAAATAATTTTACTCAGTACAGGTTCTCTTTAATGATGAAGAAGATGTTCAGTTGGCCCATTTTCAAACTGGCTTAATTTGTCCATTTTCAAAATGCACACATTTGCATTTTAAATGTACATAATTCTTCACCAAATCGTATTACCTTATTTGCATTTCACTTACAATGTCCTTACAAAATGAGATTGGACTCCGAATTACTCAGAGAGCAAAACAGTTCAATTGGACGCAGTTTGGCACCCAGGATTTGGTTGCTGCCATATGCCGCAGTGTGAATTAAGGCTATAGCATAGGGTTGCTCATTCAGATTCCGTGGAATTTAAATGTACGCATTTCCGATTGGAACTCGGAAATCGGATATTTGTGGAATTCTGATTTACCGAAACTGTTATTTTAGCCCAAAAACAGAGCTTGCAAAATTGGTCCAATCAAATGCAGAATTTTTCTATGAAAAATCCGATTAAAGCGGTAGTTTTTGACCAATCACAAGACTCGCATATCACCGAGTCTTATGATTTGTCTAAAACTTCTGTGGTATTCCGGTTACCGCGGTAAAATTCTGCATTCTCTGATTGGTCCAGTACTTAAAGGGACTCCGAGCTCATCTAAAAAATAAAAGTTGTACTCACCAGAGGCTTTCTCCAGCCCAGTGCTGGTCGGGAGGTCCCACGCCGGCGTCCTGGCTCCTCTCCTTCTCCCCGCTCCGGAATGGCTGACAGGCCGCAGCCCGGGCGACACTCTCCCGAGTGTCGGGATGCTCCTTCCGCATATGACGCGGATTACATCACACGCCGGCCGCCTCAAGTCATCACGGCGGCCGGCGTGAAAGTACTGCGCATGCGCGATTAAAGCGCGCATGCGCAGTACTTTTACGCCGGCCGCCGTGATGACGCCTGTCAGCCATTCCGGAGCGGGGAGAAGGAGAGGAGCCAGGACGCCGGCGTGGGACCTCCCGACCAGCACTGGGCTGGAGAAAGCCCCTGGTGAGTACAACTTTTATTTTTTAGATGAGCTCGGAGTCACTTTAAAAGGCAACTTGGGAGTATTTGGCCAATTAGAGAATGCAAAAAAAAAAATGGAAATCAGAACTCGGAAATTCAGAAATCAACAGAATCAGTAATTGGCATTGGCAGAAATTGGAATTTCCATGGATTTGAATATTGACATTTCCGATCATCCCTACTATAGCAGCCCTCGCTGACTAGTTTGGGCAATGGCCTGAGCCCAAATCACGATGAAAGCAGCATAATTCAGTCACAGATGAAGTATTTGGTAGTCAGTAGGGGAACAGATTTGTAAATAGGCAGGAGGGCGAGCCATCTTTTTTGAATGTATGTTTGGACATGAAGCTTCAAAGCATGCAAGCAATACTTCTTTTCAGAAAACTTAGAGTTTACAAATTAAAGGGCTCAACTACACTCTAGAATAAACTGAATGGTTGGACTTTTGAAATCACTAATCTATATAATTATAGTCAGGGTCGGTTCAAGTAACAATTGGGCCCTAGGGCAAAATTAGCCTGGGGACCCCCAAACAGACACCCCCGACCAAAAGGCGTCATTAGAGGCCCTTTGTTGCAGCCAAATTTCCCTCCTGGGCCCCTGAGCTGGCTGCTGACCCTCCCCCAATCACCTCCCAACTTAACAGACTCTGCAGAGTCCCTGGGGAGCAACAGTTAAGATGGGGAGGGACACCTTGGGGGCCCCTACAGGCTATGGGGCCCTGGGGCAATTGCCCATTTTTTCCTATGGTAGCTCCGGCCCTGATTATAGTTAAAGTGAACCCAAGGTGAGAGTGATGTGGAGGCTGCCATATTTGTTTCCTTTTAAACAATACCAGTTGCCTGACAGCCCTGCTGGTCTACTTGGCTGTAGTAGTGTCTGAAGTTCACTAGAAACAAGCATGCATAATCTTGACAGATCTGACAATAATGTTAGAAACACCTGATTCTGCTGCATGCTTGTTCAGGGTCTATGGCTAAGAGTATTAGAGGCAGAGAATCAGCAGGATAGCCAGGCAACTGGTATTGTTTAAAAGAAAATAAATATGGCAACTTCCATATAACTTTCACCTCCAGTTCACTTTAAAAAGCACTGTGCTAGTTCAATTTGTCAACCTCTGAGAATAACTAGGCCTGTTGACAATCAGACTGCACACTTACCCGGAGGTACGCATCCAGAGCACCATTCTCCATGTACTCGGTGAGGATCATTATAGGGCGACTCCGGGTCACAGCCCCTTCAAGACGCACAACATTGGGGTGATCAAACTGTCCCATGACGCTTGCTTCAGCCAGGAGCTTACCGCGTTCCTTGTCCCCGCTTCCAGAGCGCAGGGTGCGGATACACACCGCTATCTCTCGTTTACCAGGAAGGCAGAGACGACCGCGACACATATCGCCAAACTCTCCTGGCGAAGACAGGAAATAAGCCAGCACGTGAGATTGGATTCTTGGTAAAAAGGAGTAATAAACTCGTTAATGTTATTATTACAAGGCTAGCTTCACACTGGGGTATTCCATTAGAAGAACATACAATACATATAATCCAACTAAACTCAACATTTGCAGTCACATGTGATGTAACACCCACAAAAAAACAACTGTCCAATGTGCACCTACCTGTATTTTATAGTGAGGGCTCCTGCTCTAAATTAGGTGTTCTTAGGACCACGTTTGTTGCGAGTGGTAGATTGATGGCCAACCCTTGTGGCCTTCATGATCTGCGACCCATCAAACCATCCCTGGCTATTAGGGGTCACCAAGGGGAAACAGGAAAATCAGTGTGATCTTTTTTTTTTTGGGGGGGGGAAGGGGGGGTTGTATTTTTTTTGTGGTGCCCAAGATTTATATTTTGTGGAACAAGTCTAGGTCGAGTATAGCAAAATGGAGTTTCTCTCTTAGAGGCAGCTTCTCACCCATCGCATACCTTAATACCATTTAAGATCATAGACAAATATATGCGCGCTCCGTATCAAACAAGACTAAAAGATATTACTGTATGTCCAAAGTGAATCAGTTCTCCAATGCCAGTGTCAGACAATGAAACAAGGAAAGGGAGAGTCCAGATCAGCTCTCTCAGTGGTGGGATTTGGCAGGTGCCCGTATCAGAAAAAGGAGAGAAAAGAGTGCACTTCTATGTTGCAATACCTTTAATTCAGTTTGGTGATTGCAAGAGAAATGTACATACAAGAGTAATTTGCAAGCGTATCCCACATACCCAATGTACCACTCCTTGGACGTCGACCATGGCCAGCGGGGGACATCAACGGGTACATGGTAGGTCTGGAGTCTAGGTAAGCTCCGTGTATCGGGTGATAATGATGACGCATTTCGACAAACTAATGGGTCTTTGTCAAGTTAGGATGACTTGACAAAGACACACTAGTGTGTCGCAACGTGTCATCATTATCACCACGCTGGCAAAGGTTGGCTTTCGAGGAGTGGAACATTGGGCATGTGAGATATACTTGCAAATTTTTGTAATCTTGAACATGCATTTCTTTTGCAATTTACCATTTAAGATCACCCTGATTTCACCTTCCCCTTTGATTATGTTATGTATTGCATTATTTCTGCATCTTTGTTCATGATAATTTAGCCAAAGTGGAGCATGGCAATTCTGCTCTTCCCTAATTCTATTAAATAAATGTAATGGAAAAAAAAAGTCATACTACATTCCACATTACATGAGACTACGGAATGTTATCTGGGCTTGTAATGGTCTGTTCAGGATTGTATAATTTCTCCTTCCAGTGAAACGTGTCATCCCATAAAACCCCTCTGGAGAGAAAGAAATATTCATCTGATTACACTTTCATCTCATTATAAAGAACTTGTCAAGATCATTTTAGCGCATATTAGTAGAGCAAGCAATTATTTCCACATGGAGGGTCATGTTATCAGCTATAAGGGGACAAGCTCATTTTCAAATGTTACTTATGAAGTAGAAAATTATCCAGTTATCCACAGAGCTGCTTAAAGCTAATGGGAACCGGTTAAAAAAAAAAAAAAGTCAGATACTCACCTAAGGAGAGGGAGGCTCTGGGTCCTATAGAGCACTCCCTCTCCTCTCCCGGTGCCCGCTGCTTTCCTGGCTCCCCCGTAGCGGTATACGACCGTTTCGGTCAAATACCGCTGTCTCCCGGCCGAAAGGAGAGTCGGAAATGCTTCAGGAGCCCGAGTGCTCCCGAAGCCGGACCGCGATAACACTGCGCACGCGCGCGCCCTCTATGACGCACTTGCGTGTGCGCCACCTGTCTTCGGTAGGACTCGGCTCCTAAAGACTTCCAAAGTCCCCTCGGCGTGGGATGAGAACGGAGGAGCCAGTGCAGCACCGGGGCCACCGGGAGAGGAGAGGGATGGCTCATTAGGACTGAGCCTTCCCTCTCCTTAGGTGAGTATCTGACTTTTTTTTTTTTAAACAGGGGTTACATTAGCTTTAAAGGACCACTATCGCGAAAAAGTAGGCAGTTAAAATCTGACAGGTTTTGGGCCAATCCATCTCTTCATGGGGGATTCTCACGTTTTTTTGTTTGTTTGTTTGTTTTCAGCATTTCCTGAACAGCAGTTTAACTGCCAAAATAGTAAGATACCAGCCGGCCTCCCTATGCACTTGCACACTATTTTGTCAGCTAGACTTTTCAACTGGTGTTCATGAAATGCTGAACAAGGAAAACCTTGAGAATCCCCCATGAGGAGATGAACTAGCCCAAAATCTGCCGGTTCTATCAGATTTCAACTGCCAACTTTTTTTGCAATAGTGATCCTTTAAAGAGCAACTGTCAGGCTGCAGAAGCTAATTTAAACCTCTATTCTCCTGTGTTAAACAGTTTAGAAGGAAGCCAAAAAGCCATTAGTGAAGATAAAAATCTCAGTTACCTTTGATGTGGGCTTATCAGAAAAGCTGTTAGACCTAAGAGGACGCAAGCCGCATACTATACTGCAAAGCATTCTGGGGCCCTCCCCTCGGCTGCTAATGAGACGTTACAGCAGCTTGTAATCAGTCCAGCGCGTAGCACTGATAAATCTCCGGGCAGAGTACACTGCAGGAGTCAGCTATTGTTCCTAGCCACATGGCTCATTAATATTCACTGCACACTGTGTTATTCAGTAGGAGCTTATCCAGGGGAGGACTGGGACCTTTTGGCCTGGGGGGAAAACACAAATTAGCGGCCTATTTTTACAGCAGCCCAGCCCAAATGACATCACACACGTGCCCCATGTGCTATATTCCAGTAGTGGGAGAGAGATGAGAATAGCCTGAGATGGATCAGAGAGCTTATCTGTATTGCAGCCAAATCACACAGAGGCTACTTGCCTAATATCAATCCTGTACCTGCCAGTCTCTCACACAAGTCCTGAAAGCAGCCCCTTTGGAGTCTAGGGACTGTCTAACAGCAGACGTCCTGAAGTCTAGGGACTGTCTGCCAGCAGCCCTTCTGGAGTCTAGGGACTGTTTTCAAGCAGCTCTTCTGGAGTATAGGGATTGTCGAGTACTTTTCAACCTAGACAATACCTTATGTAGCTGTGCACATGCAGTCATTTTAACAATGGTGAGAGACCAGAAAGATTTGTTCCCACAGACCCTGCAGGCAAGCCTCTACTCTGTATCATGCTATGTATGTTTACCAGCTTGTCCACCCTCTAATTGCTCTGTAATTGGGCATTTATTTGCCTCAGCCAGCCTAGTGGTTCACATTGCCTTATACAAAAACATGAATGCACCAGGCACTGTACCAGCCCTAAATCATTAAATGAGAGGCAGCCTGGGGGGAAATCGCCTCCCTTCCCCCCTGGCCAGTCCTCCCCTGAGCTTATCTGTGATCAGGAAGCAGGCAGGACATGACGACACATTTGACAGAAAAACATGGAACCTGCCATGAGCTGTCAGGAGCATCAATCTCTGCATATACTATATACAAATTCTGTGAAGTACAAACGTGGACAGTGAAATGCATATGTAATGTAAGTACAGCCAATATTTAGCTACTGATATATGTGTTTATTTTCTCTGAGACCTTATACCTAACAGCTCCTCTTTAAAGGGAGTCTATATACATATACATATATATATATATATATATATATATATATATATATATATATATATGTATATATATATATATATATATATATATATATATACACATACACTGTATATACACACACAGTATATATTTTTAGGTATTGTTAGAAACTGTTAGCCGCTCTGAGCATATGGGAAGTGTTATTGGCATCGTCAATACAAGGATTTAGTGTGCATCTTGGCTGCATAAATCATTATACAGCAAGCAGTAGCAGCAAAAAGCAATCTAACAATATTACAGATACATTCTATATACAGTAAATTCCCTGTGCTAAGCGTTAGTCAGTCACCTCGCATTGTAGGTGGGCTGTGGGTGGATTATGGGTGTTAACTTAACTACACATTTATCAATTGATCATACAATTGACGCAAGACCCTCAATCCATGCCAGACATGGCCCAACCTCCAGTTAACTGGCTTTTGGTCGCTCTGACATGTACTACCATGGCATCAGATTAATTGTACACTTTTTCAGGGAAAATTAGATTTTAATCTGACTGGAAAGTCCTGATAACCCAGTCTGGCTCCATCCAGACTGGGAGTGGTTTCAGTTAGTAGTGATGAGCTGGAATTTCGCATTTTCATCATTTTGAAATTTGCAATTACGTCACCAAATTTTAATTCGTAATTATCAGAAAATTCGTTATTTGTAATTCTGTGCCATAATTTCACGTTAAATCGGAATTTTGCTCGTAATTTTGCAATTTCTTGCAAAACAAGAAAATGGCACACAATTATGAATTTACGGTTAACACAAAATCATGATATTGTTTTTTTACATGAAAATGTATCCAGAAAAATACTGGTTATTACAAACATTCTAGCACTTACGAAAATGTATTCGTGAAAATTATTGTACTTACAAAAATGATCGTAATTACGATTGCATCATTTTTCATGATTATGATAATTTCCTTACAATTGTAATTACAAAAAGTACACAACATTTCACAAAATCGTAATTAGCACATTACGATAATCACTAGCAGTCAGATTTCCTTGAGTGAGAGCTTAACTCACTTCTCAAAACATGATTTCATTACACTTTAAATCGCTAAAGGAGAACTCTGCATATAGCATTCTTGCTGAAATGCTTGTTCTAAGTGAAGGAGGATTTTTTATTGCAAGAACTTTACATATTCTTACAGATCTCATATATAGTATTCTCGACTATAAGCTGACTTTGTATATACGATGACTGCAAGGTATAATAGTTCCCCTCCCCCTTAGTTGGGAGTGCCAGACAGTATAATATGTAATCCTCCACCTCTTAGTAAGTAGTGCAGCTAGTATCTGTGCCACCAGCCCACCTCTGCGTAGGCAGTATGACCAGCCCGTTACTTTCCCCTCTTTAGGAAGCAGTAAAGACAGTATCTGTAAACTCCCACCCCTTAATTGGCAATGCAAGACTTACCCTGCTGCTGCTGAAATTAAATATTATTCCCCCTGCAAATCATAGGAACTCAGAGGGATAAGTAATTTGGAGTCTGGCTATGATAGGTGGCGATTCAGCTTACCTGTGCACGGGCCGTGGACTATAGCATCATTGCTATAGCAAAGCCCAACTCAGGCGATACGCAGGTGGTGCTCTGCGCTAGTAAGACCTGCTTCATATCTATCTGCCTCTTAATCAGCAGCATATCTCTCCCTACAGTGGCTCCAGGCAGATAGTAAAAGTGCTGATGACCAGGGCCAGCGCTACCATAGAGACAAAGTGGACAATTGCCCTAGGGCCGCAGAGCCTGTAGGGGCCCCCGAGGTGTCTCCCCCCAACTTAACTGTTGTTCCCCGGTGCCCCTGAAGAGTCTTCGGCTGAGCCAGATGGTGTCAGCCCCTGCCTCAGGGTCCTTGGGTAGAAATTTGGCTGCAACAAAAGGGTCCCTACTGCCGATTTTTGATTGGGTGGTGTCTATTGGGGGCCCCGGGGTTAATCTTGCCCGGGGGCCCCATTGTTATTAGAGCCGGCACTACTGATGACATGTTTGTTTGTTTTATGGGGGGGGGGTTGGGAGTGGCCCATGCGGTTAAAATGTTTAATTGGCTTTCCTGAATGATGTGACTTAAGGGTGAAGGGTCAAAAAATGTCATGTTAAAGTATAGGGCAAACGGGAACTTCGTGTAAAGTTTGCATTAAATGCCAACAATGAACAATCTTTGTTTGCCGTGAACTGTTAACCTGTTAACCTGTTAACTGTTAACCAGCTAACATGTTCATCCATCTCTACCTCAGTAGTGTGAAAGAAGTGGAGATTGAGCCTGGACCATTGACATTTGTAGAGATCAGCTTTACATGGAACATGTACATGTTCTGTGACCTCACCATCTGCTTTATTACCTGTTCCTGTCACCTCTTCAATCTTCACAAAAGATACATCGATTTCTCGAGCAAACTCTCTCACAGCTTCTGTTGGGTCTTCATATGTTGAAGGATCTATATAATACTTTACACCTAAACCTAAAGGTAAAAAAAGAACGTATATTATGCTGAAACCACAAAAAAACTCAACTTTTTGGAATGGCTTCTCTCTTGCTCTACCCTCCACACTCTCATGGTCTCTTCTCTTCTCCACCTCTTTCTTATCCTGACCATCCCCTTGCCCATCACCCTTCTTTCTTTACCTCCCTTATTACTCTTCCGTCTTTATCTCATGACCCCCTCCTGTTGTCCACATCCCCTTCTCATTTTGTGATCCCTGGACCAGAAGACTCATTTGCCAGCAATCATAGAATTACATACCTCCCAGCTTTAGAAAGTGGGACACTTTAAGATACTTACCTTCCACACCTCAAACCACACCCCCACCGCACCCGTAGTCAGTCACGCCTATCAGAAAGTATTCATAAGCAAAATGTGACATTTTATAATTTAAAACACCCTGTCCTTTTTATCATATTAGTTACATTTCATACTAAGTTTAGAGACAAGTTAAAACAATTTTCAGGATAAAAATACATACTGTATATTTACATAGCTCTGTATATCAGTCCTGAAAGAGGGACAAGTGAGCAAGAAAGAGGGACATAGGGTGTTGTTACCCAAAGAGGGACTGTCCCTCTGAAAAAGGGACAGTTGGGAAGTATGCAAAAATGGCCACCATAACAACATCTACTCTGGTGAGGCAACTGAGGTATTTAATGCAGGACAGGTCCTAGACTTTTTGCCGTCTGAAGAAAAGTGGTGAGGATGTGTCCCCATATATATCCATATATATATATATATATCCATATATATATATATATATATATATATATATATATATATATATATATATATATATATATATATATATATATAAATATATATATATATATATATGTATGTATATATATATATATATATATATATATATACATATATATATATATATATATATACTCCACTGCTATGGTTCTCTTCCCCTTGTCCTAGCCTAGCTTTTTTATGCATATTTCTGTATGTGCAATGATGTAGTGCTTGATGACGTATCTAAAATGATCCAAAATGGTTCAGTACTGTCAATCCATTTCTTTTTGATGGAGTCTTAGTGGGTTAATGAGATGTGGCTGAAGGATGGATAATGCTCTCCTCACCTCTGGAGCTGATGTAGTGTTGTAGCCGGTCTGTATATGGTGTCTCTCTCCTTTTGCTGCAAATATGCAGACATAACACTCATTACAGGACAGAAAAAAAAAACAGAGGAAAACAAGAATGCGACAGACTGCAGGTATGTGCTGAACACTACAGCAGAGATTAGATTTGCTCTGCCAAGAGCTGCAATATTTGAAAGATACTCTGGGTGGTGCCGTTGATCTTGTCAGAAACAGAAACAGAAACAGCTCTTTAGCAAGTCTTTAGGGCTGGTTTACATTGACAGTTTATGAAAACTGGTACAGTTTATAGGCTTATACTGGGGTGAATCATCGTGCATGTCACAGCTTAGCAATTCGGACTGTGGCTATGCAGCAGAATGGCAGCCGTGGTCAAATCGAAAACAGCCGCAGCCCAAACTGATGAGCAGTAGGAGAACAGAGGCGCCAGCAGGATAAAAGTGGATAAAAACTTTAAAATTTGCTGGGAGGAAGTGGTGGACTTACCTCCATAAAGCAGACACGAAAGACTGTCTGAATAGTAGTCACATTTATTAATTAGTACCCCAAAACAGTGCAACGCGTTTTGCAGGCCCAGCCCGCTTCATCAGGCAATAAAAATGGGGACAAGACAGAATTTCAGCAATAGCAGGTGTAGCGCCTCAGGGACTGATGAGTTGTTGGGTGCTTTACTTTCAGTTGGTGTGCATTTTCAAGTGCTTTTGTTGTATTAGGTCCACAACGCACAGTAAAATGCACACAGCAGTGCACTGTGAAAAAGCTTTCAGGTAAAATGCATGATCCATAAGGAAACCCGAAAACGTCCTTCACCTGTTATTCATAAGTTGCTTGTTTGTTATGTTAAAGCTTGCTGCAATGCATTCAGTGTAAACCAGCCCTAAATATTAGCCAAAGGGATCAATAAAAGTAAACCCTAAGTGAAAATACACTGAAAAGATAAACAATTGTATCTATTCTCCTACGCCTAAAAAAAATTACCCCTTTTTAGATATCCCATAGTTTCATTTTATGTTTAAATATCTACAAAGTAGATTTAATGCTTTATTGTCTCTGCCCAATGGCAGTCTACTAATTGTCCCAGAGCTAAAATACATGACCAATTGACCTTTTTTATCTATCCCCAGAGGTTGTTCTCTATGGAGAAAGCGGTTTATGGCTGTAATTCTTTATCAGTGAGTGTTACGCACAGCACGTTACTGGCGAATCACATGATAGGAAATGCCAGCTGCAGAGACAGATACACAGTGGCAGCTGATGATGGAGGGGAAGAGGAAGCTTTGGCACTGGAGGCGAGCGGAGAGGTGAGTGACTATCTCTCACTGGGCTGGGTGGCTGCTGCTAGCCCTCTCTACACTGTCTGCCGGGCTGTCACAAACTTCATGGGGGTGCTCTGGTGTATGCTATGGAGCTGCTGGGGAGTGCTATAGCACCGCCCCTGTGGAGAAGTTTTAATTGAATGCAATGACCTTTTGAAGAGTAAGATGAGGATCAGCATGATGGAGATTCCAATAAAGGCCAGAGCACCCAAACATGATCCAATGATGAGAGGCAGCTTATCTTGAGATAATGCGGCATGCTCACCTCCTGCAAAGAAAGAACCAGTTAGAAGTACTGAAGGATCCTATAAAAAAGGAGAAACAATTTAGACTTGAAGCGTATACAAGCAGTCCATCCGGCCTGCACTTCCTCTCATCTTCACCATGGTGCTGCTGTAACACCAGACTTGCCCCACCCTCTTAGAGAACCCTCAGCACTTGGTTACCAGTTGTGAATGTTCTGAAAGTGGGAGCCTCATGTTCCCATTTATCATTTGCCAACCCCAAAAAGCGTACCTAAAAAAATGACGCAGGACGAAAATGGAGACTGTCGATAGTAGAGTATCGGTCAAATTACAGATATTCTACTACTTCATTTCTATAGTAAAATAATGGTTATCTTTACCAATTTCTTACTATTGCCTGACTAATCCCAACATCCCAACACTGCTTCCAGCGATCGTGTCTCCTCTGCTTCCTGAGTTGGTTTGCAAATGTCCTGCAGCCAGCCAATCATCATGCGGGAACTGAAGCCACATGGTGATTGGCTGGCTGCAGGACACTTGCAAACTAAGCAGGAAGTGGAGGAGATGCGAACCTCGGGAGCAGGTAATCCTACCTAATAAAAGGCAAGTGTCCCTGCGTCCTGTCCCTGTGTCAGTGCTTTTGTGCTACTGCGCATGTCCTGCACTGAAAGCCGTTGGGACGGGACGCAAGCCGGACCAGGGGGTGGGCTGGCCGGCCAGGCGGGCGGGTGGGTGCGCACGCTTTTGGGTGCGTGCAGTGGTGACAGACCTAGAGCTCGTTTTTAAACGGGCTTAGGTCACTAGTGTATAATAATGTCCTACTAAACACTGAGGCATCCCTCTACCTATGCCTAACCACAAGACCCGACCTGGTGGTGCCTAATGCTAAGATCCCAAGTAGTGCCTAACCTTAACCACTCCCACCCAATGATGAATTAAGTTGAAATGGGGCCCTATCAAGGTAACAGGTTTGGCCCATCTTGATGGTCCTTTTGGCAATCCGAGGTGGGAGACGGGACAGAGAAAGTGGGAGTTGAAGTTGTGGGACCTGAAACCCACCAGGCTCCAGGCAGAAGGATATAGGGGCTGCCATATGTATTTCCTTTTAAGTTATACCAGTCTTGCTGATCATCTGCCTCTAATTCTTTTAGCCATAGACCCTGAACAAGCATGCAGCAGATCGGGGGTTTCTAACATTATTGTCAGATACGACAAGATTAGCTGCTTCTGGTGTTATTCAGACACTACTGCAGCCAAATAGACCAGCAGGGCTGCCAGGCAACTGGTATTCTTCAAAAGGAAGTAAATATGGCAACCTCCATATCCCTCTCACTTCAGATGTCCTTTAAATATAGTTTCCTGCAACCAATTAGCAGTGCACTAGTTCCTTAATTGTGTAATATATTATTTTGACAGCCCTGTCCCCGTGCCTGAGACTGCTCTCTGCGTAATGCGTGTAACTTACCTGGACTGGCCTGGCATTGCATTAACACTTAGGAAGAGATGTAAGCTGACAGGAGGAATCATGTCACAACTGGTGTTACAACGGCGTGTACGTTCTGGAAGTCAAGTGCTCCCACTAATTGCTTCCCTTGTCTTTGCGTATCATTGAGTTCTGTCAGTGTAGCTGTTTGTAATGAGAGTCCATGCATTATTCAGCAGAGTATGGATCTGCCTGCGCAGCACTCACCTCCCAGCAGAGTCTGGAAGTACATGTTCCCGCTGTAGGAGCCATAGCCGCGCTCTGTCCGGGCCCTCACCTGGAAGGAGTAGATGGCCCCGGGGTTCAGGCCCCCCACTATGGCCGTATTTGTCTCACTGATCAAAGAGAGAGATTCCCCTTCATCTGCCTGGGGGAGAGGAGAGACATAGGATTATTATTATATTATTATTATTTAATATTTATATAGTGCTGACATCTTCCGCAGTGCTGTACAGAGTATATAGTCTTTTCACTTAAAGTGTAACAGTCGGGCATAAAATCAAAAATCAATTCTTTATTTTTATCTGGTAAACAAGTAATAAGGTTGCTAACCAGGCAATCCAAAAGTTAAAATCTCTATTACTTTTCTTGTTTATAAATGATCATGCCCCCGTTTACCTGACTCTTCTTTGGTACGTTGCCGCACAAAGGAAGTTGCAGGGCATGCTGGGTTGTCTTTTTTTGCTTCTTTATTTCCCCTCAGACTTAACTAATGTACAGGAGCAAAAAAGGACAACCCAGCATGCCCTACAACTTCCTTTGTGCGGCAACGTACCAAATAAGAGTCAGGTAAACTGGGGAATGATCATTTATACACAAAAAAAGTAATAGTGATTTTAACTTTTGGATTGCCTGATTAGCATCCTTATTACTTGTTTACCAGATAAAAATAAAGAATTGATTTTTGATTTTATGCCCGACAGTTACACTTTAACTGTCCCTCAGAGGGGCTCACAATCTAAGCCCTACCATAGTCATATGTCTATGTATGTATCGTGTAGTGTATGTATCATAGTCTAGGGCCAATTTAGAGGTGAAGCCAATTAACTTATCTGTATGTTTTTTAAGATGTGGGAGGAAACTGGAGTGCTCAGAGGAAACCCACACAGACACAGGGAGAACATACAAACTCCATATAGATTGGGCTTGATTCACGAAACCGTGATAACTCAAATATCACACCTTATGAAAAGATATCACACCTTAAGTTATCACACCTTATCAGAGTAGCATAGCGAGCGCTACAAACTGATGCCTGCTAATTGGCAATGGTACTCGTCCCACCCTGAGCCCCTGTGGGTTTGTAGCACTCGCTATGCTACTCTGATAAGGCATGTTAACTTTGATAAGGTGTGATAACTTTGATAAGGTGTGTTATTTTTTCATAAGGTGTGATATCTTTTCTTAAGGTGTGATATTTGAGTTATCACGGTTTTGTGAATCAAGCCCATAGTGTCCTGGTTGGGATTCGAACTGGGGACCCAACCACTATGCCACTGTGCTGCTCAGAGCTGGATTAAGGCTAAATGGGGCCCTAAGCAAAGTAACTGATCACCCCCCCCCCCATATTAGAATGGGAAGATGCAGCTGCTGTGTGCACAGTAACATGCCGGACACACCGGGACAGCCGCTCTACTGGTTGCTATCGGCAACAGCCCGCTTTCCTCTGCGGGTGCACAATGCACGGAATAGCAGCGCCAACATGCAGAGGGAGAGATGAATGGCCGCGACGTTGTCACTCTTTTACAAGGGGTAAAGAGGGTGCCAGTTATCACAGCAGCAGCACTTTCCCCCTGCGTCTCCAGCCTGGCAATAACAGAATGCTCTGGACACCGCCAACCCGGAAGCCGCCCCCCCAGACAGAATTACATAGCCCCCCCCACCACCACCACCAAACAACCAATTTCCTCCCAAACTAGACAGCCACATCCACCATGCAGCCTCCACCTCCGTGAATATGGTAGTCCTGCAGAGAAGGGCAGCCGCAGTGGGGGAAAATGACAGCACCAGATGACTGGCATTCACCTATTGCGATCCAAGCAATAGAGGTCCCGTCATCCGGAGCCCATCTGTCTCCACTAGAGTGCCGCTGCTCTGTTACTACTACTATCTACTTCCTGTCTGATCTGAGAATCAGGAAGTTCAGAGCAAGCAGCGGCACCGTAGAGGAGACAGATGGGTTTCGGATGATGGGACCTCTATCGCTTATATCACGGATAGGTGAGTGAGCGTTTGTCATCTGCTGCTATCATTCCTGCCCGCTGCAGCTGTGGTTCTCTGTGGGAAGGAAGGGAAGAGCGGGCAGTGGCAGAGCGCACAGTAGCAGGAGAGGGACCCAGGAAGAGAGCCCAGCCCTGAAGACAGTCAGCAGCGGGCGGCGTCCTTTGACAGGATGGCGAGGGCTGGATTATGTGCTGATGGGGCCCCTTTGATTCTGAATGGGGGCCCCAAGCGACTGCTTCTGTTTCCTGGTTGGCAAATAAAATTTAATTTGCGCTGGTGTATTAGAATTCATAGGGCAACATAGGATTCGTTTGATCAGGTGACAGGTTTGAATACCTCCCAACTTTTTGAGCTAAGAAAGAGGGACACTTTAACCTATCTTTAACTCAAGTTTCAGCGGGAGCAGGCCCAAATTTGCCCGCAGCCATTTTAAATGTTCGCAGACACAGGGTTGGGGTTTCACATCTCTTCTGTAGACTAGGGGGAGATAGCAAAAGGCAGCTTCAGCCCCTAAACAATATTTTTTTTCTCAAGAGGAAAAATAAATAGTGTTTAGCCACTGGCTAGGGTGAGCCTTCAAAAATAATAAAAATAACTGAAAGAAATGCAGCTCCTGTGTCCATCCGGGCAAATAGCAACCGTCTATTCCTCGCACATATTTAATCCTGTGAAGCAAAAAAACTTGGAAACTAAAAAAGTTTAAATATCAGTTTGTTTGTTTTTTCTGTATCTTTACACAATTCAAGGAAACCAGGCTGAAAAGGAAAAGCAGTAAAACAACATATGATGCCCCTTTTGAGCATGCTGCCCCTAGGCCAGTGCCTTGTGGGCCTGGGGGCTACATGCAGCTTAGGGAGAGGCAAGGGCAGATGTCTGCTTACAGATGTTCATGCAATGCATTAGGTTCATTACAGTCTTGCTGGGGACACACATTCCGCTCGCAGCAGGTCTTCCTGATACCTTTTCTCTGTAACGCAGCTGGTAGTCCAGGATCTTGCCGTTCGGTTGTTCCGGTTCGGGCCACGATAAAGTGATACTCTGAGTGGATCGGCTGACTTGGTGTATTATGGGAACAGCCGAGGGCACTGCAAGGGAAGTAAATATCAGGCTTGTTAGTGGGGAAAACAAGAGGGTAGAGTGAAGGACAAACAATGCGGAGAGAGAACAGGATGGATACAGGGGGGAGAACATGAACTGGAACATATTTCTTTCCATTTGACAATAAACTCAGAGAATACAAACACATGGGCAAGCTGTGCTCTGCGCTGTGACATGTGACCGCAGGGAGGGCGATGCTTGGCCGGAGCTGTCACTTTGAATTTGGGTCACTGCCTCACCGCCTCTTCCGAGACCCTCATGTGTGATACAGAGACAGTGTCACAAAAATAGAAGTTGGAAGGTGCAGGGCCTGGGGGAGAGAGAGGACAGGAGACAGAGAGAGAGGAGAAAGACACACAAGGGGGATGGGGAGAGAGAGGACAGGAGACAAAGAGAGAGGAGAGAGACACACACAGGGGATGGGGAGAGAGAGGTCAGGAAACAAAGAGAGAGAGAGAGGAGAAAGACACACAAAGGGGATGGGGAGAGAGAGGACAGGAGACAGAGAGAGAGAGAGGAGAAAGACACACAAAGGGGATGGGGAGAGAGAGGACAGGAGACGTAGAGAGAGAGAGGAGAAAGACACACACAGGGGATGGGGAGAGAGAGGACAGGAGACAGAGAGAGAGGAGAAAGACACACACAGGGCCTGGGGGAGAGAGAGGACAGGAGACAGAGAGAGAGAGAGGAGAAAGACACACAAGGGGGATGGGGAGAGAGAGGACAGGAGACAGAGAGGAAAAAGACACACAAAGGGGATGGGGAGAGAGAGGACAGGAGACAGAGAGGGGAGAGACACACACGAGGGATGGGGAGAGAGAGGACAGGAGATAAAGAGAGAGAGAGGAGAGAGACACACACGGGGGATGTGGAGAGAGAGGACAGGAGACAGAGAGAGAGAGAGAGAGGAGAAAGACACACAAAGGGGATGGGGAGAGAGAGGACAGGAGACAGAGAGGGGAGAGACACACACGGGGGATGGGGAGAGAGAGGACAGGAGATAAAGAGAGAGAGGAGAGAGACACACACGGGGGATGGGGAGAGAGAGGACAGGAGACAGAGAGGGGAGAGACACACACGGGGGATGGGGAGAGAGAGGACAGGAGATAAAGAGAGAGGAGAGATGCACACACAGGGGATGAGGACTGGGGAGAGATAGCGGAGAGGGAGAAAGAGGGGAGAGAATGCCCAGGTGAGAAAAGGGGGACAGGGAGAGGCAGGGGATAGAGAAAGAGGAGGCATAGAGGGGTACATAGAAAGAGGGGAGATGGAGAAGATAAGTAGAGAGAGCATACATAACATGACAGAGTACAGAGAAAAAGAGGAGCAGAGTGTGGGGGGGGGGGGTGCGGGGGGCAGAGAGGGTAGAGACAGAGCAAGAACAACCAGGTAGAGAGTAAAGAAGGAGACAGAGATGGGGAAGGGAGATGTGAGAGATGGGGAGACAGTGAGAGAGAGCAAGAATGAAAGGGTAGAGAGAGAAAGAGAAGAAAGATGGGGGGGGGGAGCGAGAGAGTAGCGATGGGAGAGACAGGGAGGGAAAGCAGGAATTACAAGGTAGAAAGAGGGGGGGGGGGAGATGGGTGAGAAAGGGATGATGATAGATAAGACAGAAGGAAAGAGACAGAGAAGAGTGGCAGAGGTGGAAGGGGAGAAGAGAGACTGAACAGACACTGGTGAAAGGTTTGTAGGAAAAAAAAACTCTTACAAAAATGTTATTTTCAATCGAGAAAAATATGTTATACATGAAGTTGGATAGTGCAGAAGACTTTTTACAATTTAATGTTTTCAAAAATGATGTTTCCATTTCAATATGTGGCCAGCTACGGATTTATAAAACGTTACAGTGATCTCAAATAGCTCTTCTTTTAAAACCTCTGTTGCCATGAAACTACCCTAGTCATGTCTAGGAGAAGTCTTGGAGAAGCATGTGATTTGTTTGATCAGCTGATAGATTTAAAAAGCTCTGATTTGCTGTGATCACATCTTGCCATAGCACATGATCAGGACTAGCACATACAGTATCAGACAAGTACATATCTATCACATGACCAAACAGATCAAATTGCTATTGTTTTTTCTCCATGAGTTCTCCTAGACATGACCAACATTTTTCAGAGGTTATGGCTAAAAGTATTAGAGGCAGAGGCTCAGTGGGACTGCCATTCAATTTGCATTGCTTAAAAGGAGATACTTGGTGTGATGTGTGTGGTGTGTGCGTGTGTGTGTGTGTGTGTGTGTGTGTGTGTGTGTAGTGTGTGTAGTGTGTGTGTGTGTGTGTGTGTGTGTGTGTGTGTGTGTGTGTGTGTGTGTGTGTGTGTGTGTGTGTGTGTATGTATGTGTATATATATGTGTGTGTGTCCCACTGATACTTGGCGTGATGTGTGTGGTGTGTGTGTGTGTGTGTGTGTGTGTATGTGTGTGTGTGTGTGTGTGTAGTGTGTGTAGTGTGTGTGTGTGTGTGTGTGTGTGTGTGTGTGTGTGTGTGTGTGTGTGTGTGTGTGTGTGTGTGTGTGTGTGTGTGTGTGTGTGGTATAGGTGTGTGTGTGTGTGTGTGTGTGTGTGTGTGTGTGTGTGTGTGTGTGTGTGTGTGTGTGTGTGTGTGTGTGTATGTATGTGTATATATATGTGTGTGTGTCCCACTGATACTTGGCGTGATTTGCCTTCTTAAAACAGAAGGTACTTGCGATAATTCAGAACCACGGCTGAAAACCCCTTCAATCACCCCAAACTCACGGTAGCAGGGCAG
The DNA here is from genome assembly GCF_040937935.1 of Hyperolius riggenbachi. Classification (NCBI taxonomy): domain Eukaryota; kingdom Metazoa; phylum Chordata; class Amphibia; order Anura; family Hyperoliidae; genus Hyperolius; species Hyperolius riggenbachi. Next base: position 45,884,778 of record NC_090655.1, read on the forward strand.
GCAAAATCCACAATTTTCTTGGTTGTGGATTTTGCTGCCGCCTCTATGCGTGTCAATCAGCGCGTATCTCCGCCTCTCCCTTGCCCCTTACAGTGAAGGAAGACTGAGAGGAGCGGGGGAGAGGCGGCTATCCGGGCTGATTGACGCGCATAGAGGTAAAGCTGCGCTGTCTCTATGCGGAAGGAGCCCGCAATGTACCCCCGTGAGTTTGGGGTGATTCAGGGAGTTTTCAGCTGCGGTTCTGTGGCGTTTTAAGAGGGGCATTAATGTTAATGAGGTGAGAGGAAGGGAAAGACATTGCTGGAGATAGGGAAAGCGTTAGTTAGGCTGTTGTTAGCTTGCTCCTCGCTGAAATGTATTGCTGAAAGCACCCCAAAAAGCCCTTTTGATGACTAATATTCTTCTAATGTGCTTTTTTTGTGTGTGACACTGCATACAGCCCTGTCGCAGCTGGCCCTTGCTGTACTCCGCCAGCACACTGTATTACCAGTGCATATCTTTCCACTGAATTTGTGATTGAACTTACTATAGCATAGCTCTCTGTGTGGCTGACACTGCATACAGCCCACAGTCTCAGCTGGCCTTTGTAGTCCGCCAGCACACTGTATTACCAGTGCATATCTTTCCACTGTATGTGTGATTGAACTTACTATAGCATAGCTCTCTGTGTGGGTGACACTGCATACAGCCCACAGTCTCAGCTGGCCTTTGTAGTCCGCCAGCACACTGTATTACCAGTGCATATCTTTCCACTGCATTTGTGATTGAACTTACTATAGGTTAGCTCTGTTTGTGGGTGACACTGCACACAGCCCACAGTCCCAGCTGGCCTTTGTAGTCCGCCAGCACACTGTATTACCAATGCATATCTTTCCACTGCGTTTGTGATTGAACTTACTATAGCATAGCTCTCTGTGTGGGTGACACTGCACACAGCCCACAGTCCCAGCTGGCCTTTGTAGTCCGCCAGCACACTGTATTACCAGTGCATATCTTTCCACTGTAGTTGTGATTGAACTTACTATAGCATAGCTTTTCTGTGTGGGTGACACTGCATACAGCCTAAAGTTCCAGCTGGCCCTTGCTGTACTCTGCCAGCACGCTGTATTACTAGTGCATATCTTTCCACTGTATTTGTGACTGAACTTACTATAGCATAGCTCTCTGTGTGGCTGACACTGCATACAGCCCACAGTACCAGCTGGCCCTTGTACTCTGCCAGCACACTGTATTACCAGTGCATATTTTTCTACTGCATTTGTGATTGAACTTACTATAGCATAGCTCTCTGTGTGGGTGACACTGCACACAGCCCACAGTTCCAGCTGGCCTTTGTAGTCCACCAGCACACTGTATTACCAGTGCATATCTTTCCACTGTAGTTGTGATTGAACTTATTATAGCAAAGCTCTCTGTGTGGGTGACACTGCATACAACCTACAGTCCCAGCTGGCCCTTGCTGTACTCCGCAAGCATGCTGTATTACCAGTGCATATTGTTCCACTGTATTTGTGATTGAGCTTACTATAGCATAGCTCTCTGTGTAGGTGACACACTGCATAAATACAGCCCACAATCCTAGCTGGCCCTTGCTGTACTCCACCACTATCCAGTCACTGTTGTTCTGTCATTGAGCTATCTCAGCCCGACCATATGGGCTGGAAAACCACCATCACCTGCACTCTCGCCAACATGTGCACCAGCACGGCCATCTCTACACAAACAGCTGTTTGCGGTGTGTAAAACAGTGAGTTTGGTCTGTCAGCGTGAAGCAGTACACTACTTACACTACCTGATTGATGTATACACATGCAAGATGTTTTAAAGCACTTTATGCCTCCAGTTTAGGAATGCAATGTGATTTCTGCCCTTTAGGGATTATAACCCTACTCTGCGTCAAATACGTAATTTTCCCAGGGACTTTTGGCATGTACTCCACTCCGGCATGCCCCCCTCCAGGTGTTAGACCCCTTGAAACAACTTTTCCATCATTTTTGTGGCCGGAAACAGTCTTTGTAGTTTTTTGAATTTGCATGCCCATTAATGTGTGTTGCGGTTCGCCCGGTTCACGCAAACTCAAACTTTTACGGACATTCGCATCCGCGGTCCGCGAACCCAAAATCTGAAGTTTGAGCCATCTCTCTTTCTATGACACATGGGCTTCTTGGTTGAACTAACTGTATGGCTCACATATAGACCTCTTGAAATTTGGCCCAAACCAAAGCCACAGTCAGGGACGGATCAAGACTAAGTTGCACCTGGATCAAGGTCAGGTTTTGGCTCCTAAAGGTCAGGTTTTGGCGCCTAAACTGCCATTCATTTTGCCACCTTTTTAAGAATTCAACAAACTGCGCCTGGGGCAAGATACCCGCTTGCCCCCCTCCCCCCTAGATCCATCCCTGGCCACAGTCCAACCTGATCTACTGAAAGGATTGTTTCCCCTGCATAGACACCCTCAATCCCAGGCAAATGTTTATGGTTGATGTTTTATTATTTAATTTTGTTATGTTGTTAAAACTAGGGGTGGGACGACGAATCCGGCGAATCCACGAATCCCTCGAATATTAGGAAATATTCGAGATTCGTGGATTCGAATCCCGACGCCATTTTCCACTATACGAATCCACCGAATCCCGACGCCGCATCGCCGCGCATCCGCCGCTCGCACTCGTCCTCCTCCGACCTCTTCCGACCCCCCCGCGCCTCCTCCGCTCGCCCCCCCTGCCCGCATCCACTCACCTATCCATAGCGGAGCGCAGAGCGGCAGACCTCTCGCCGACTTCCTGGTTCCCCCTAGTGACCGGCTCTTACAATGACGTCATTAGTAAGAGCCGGTCCGGCCACTAGAGGGAACAGGGAAGTAACGAAGAGGTCTGCCGCTCTGCGCTCCACGGGAAAGGTGAGTAGATTATGCAGGGGTGAGCAGAGGAGGCACGGGGGACGGAGGGGGCCGTGGGGGGGTTGGCGGGGGAGGGGGGTTCTATCTACCTACCTACCTACCTACCACTATCCCTACCTACCTACAGGCCCCTATACCTACCTAAAGGCCCCCTATACGCACCTACCTGCCTACCTAAAGGCCCCTATAACTACCTAAAGGCCCCTATACCTACCTAAAGGCCCCTATACCTACCTACCTAAAGGCCCCTATACCTACCTACCTACCTACCTACCTAATGGCCCCTATACCTACCTACCTACAGGCCACTATACCTACCTACAGGCCTCAATACCTACCTACCTACCTACTCACCTACCTACAGGCCCCCTATACATACCTACCTACCTAAAGGCACCTATACCTACCTACCTACCGGACACTATACCTACCTACAGGCAACTATACCTACCTACAGGCCACTATACCTACCTATCTACCTACCTACCGGCCACTATCCTTACCTACCTACAGGCTGCTATACCTACCTACCTACAGGCTGCTATACCTACCTACCTACCTACAGGCCACTATACCTACCTACCTACCTACCGGCCACTATCCTTACCTACCTACAGGCTGCTACACCTACCTACCTACCTACCTACCTACAGGCCGCTATACCCACCTACCTAAAGGCCCCCTATACCTACCTAAAGGCCCCCTATACGTACCTACCTACCTACCTAAAGGCCCCTATACCTACCTACCTACCTAAAGGCCCCTATACCTACCTACAGGCCACTATACCTACCTACAGGCCTCAATACCTACCTACCTACCTACAGGCCCCCTATACGTACCTACCTACCTAAAGGCACCTATACCTGCCTACCTACATACTTACCTATACTTAAGGCCCTATACCCTGCTACCTATACTGAAGGTCCCTTTACCTACCTACCTACCTAAAGGCCCCTATACCTACCTACCTACATACCTACTTACCTATACTTAAGGCCCTATACCCTGCTACCTATACTGAAGGTCCCTTTACCTACCTACCTACACTGAAGGCACATGTACCTTACTACCTATACGGAAGGCCCCTATACCTAGCTACCTACCTATACTGAAGGCACATATACCCTGCTACCTATACTGAAGGCACATATACCCTGCTACCTATACTGAAGGCCCCTATACCTAGTTACCTACCAATACTGAAAGCACATGTACTGTGCTATCTATACTGAAGGCCCCTATACCTTGCTACCGATACTGAAGGCACATGTACCCTGCTACCTATACTGAAGGCCCATATACCCTGCTACCTATACTGAAGGCCCATATACCCTGCTACCTATACTGAAGGCCCATATACCCTGCTACCTATACTGAAGGCCCATATACCCTGCTACCTATACTGAAGGCCCATATACCCTGCTACCTATACTGAAGGCCCATATACCCTGCTACCTATACTGAAGGCCCATATACCCTGCTACCTATACTGAAGGTCCATATACCCTGCTACCTATACTGAAGGCCCATATACCCTGCTACCTATACTGAAGGCCCATATACCCTGCTACCTATACTGAAGGCCCATAAACCCTGCTACCTATACTGAAGGCCCATATACCTTGCTACCTATACTGAAAGCTACCAATATTGAAGGCACCCATACCTAGCTAGCTATACTGAAGGCACCTTTACCTCGCTACCTATGCCTGGGTACCTATACTGCGGGCAACTATACCACGGATCGCACAATTTTTATGTGCAGGATTCGTTAGATTCGGGATTCGAAAGGTTCGAGATATTCGAGAACCTTTTTAGATTCGGATCCGGATTCGGATTCGAAGAAATTGTGGATTCGTCCCATCCCTAGTTAAAACCTTTTGAGAGTAAAAAAAAAAAAAAAAAGATCCAAAACCGCAGCTAACTTAAAACTTTGAAGGAAGTGGCTCCAGCTTTGTGTGTAAACAACATATCGATGGTGACAACATGGCACAAACAGCTGCGAAACGTGTGAAGAGATTCACAGTTCTGCTCCAGGAGATTCTCACCCGTTGGCCCAGCCAAGCGAAAGATATTATTATTACAGAAATCCGATAATGATGGCCGGATCGGTGACCAATGAGCTGAGGACGCTGCAGAAACAGTGAAATCCTCTTATTGAGCCAAGCCTGTGTCTAAAGAGGGCCTGACCCTCTCGCTTATTTACTGGAAATATTTGGGCAACGACAGGGCTTTTCTGAGAACAATGAAACATTCACAACAGGCTATGCTCTCAAAAGGAGCTCACACTCTAATATTGTGATGAGGGGAACAGAGGCATTTTGTTTCACACTGAATATTGTGAAAGTCTTCCTAAGTTCTATAGAAATGCTAATAGGCATTCAGAAAGTACAAGCTTCACTATAATGGTTTATTTATCTTTATTGTTGGCCTTGACTTAAAGTGTACCCGAAGCGACATGTGACATGATGAAATAAACATGTGTATGAACAGTGCAAAGCATATTAATAACCAGGTTTTTTACTTGTTTTATTTGCTGCCTGGAAGAGTTAATTTCTAGGCATGAAAGTGACAGCTTCTATCTTACAGCCATAAAAATTGTCCTGGCAGAATACAACTTCTGAGGACAGGGAGAGATAAAATACATGAACTATTGACCTTTTTCTAATTCAAAATGCCTTTGGTCTTGGGAAACGCTCAATCCTGCCTAGGAGAGCTGCTGCCAGTGACAATCCTCCAGGTAGGTACACCACTCCTACCGCCACACAGTGAATCTATCAATAAAGTGGAAGAAGGCACTCCACTGGCTAGAACTTGCGTTCAATTTATTGCATGTCTTGCACACTACATGCAGTGCCGGGACAAGGTCCTCCATCACCCAAGGCTGAGACATCAAAGTGCGCCCCCCCATCCCTCCCACCCCAGCAGTCACACTTTTTGCTATTAGACTAAGAGGTTCCCCAGGGCCCCCAACACCTTAATCTCTAGGTATCTGGCTTGCAGCTACTGCCATGTATCCCTTTTCTTTTTTTTGTCTGCTTCAAACATAATAAGAGAATAATAGCTAAGTGAGCTGTGCGCCCCCTCCTACACTGCACCCTGAGGCTGGAGCCTCTCTCGCCTCTGCCTCGGCCCGGCCCTAACTACATGTGATGAAGGGCGGAGCCCGTATCATGTAGTGTGCAAGACACGCAATAAATTGAACGCAAGTTCTAGTCAGTGGAGTGCCTCCTTCTACTTTATCGATAGATTCACTGTGTGACCTTTTTCTAACTCTGGGACACTTAATAAGCTGCCACTGATTAGAGACAGTTAAACATTCAACCTAATTTGTATATGTTTAAATATATAAGAAAACTCTGGATACTAAGTCATTATTAGGTGTAGGAGGACAAATACGATTGTTTATCTCATAAGTTTATTTTCACCTTGGGTTCAGTTTAGAATAAAGGTGTCCACTAACGGTACTATTTTCAGTAAAAAAATCACCTGAGCAATCAGATAGATGCTTTCAGATTGGCAAAAAATGACACCTCGTTGGTGTACCAAATTGTCTGTAAATGATTCTAATGGTAATTGTTCAACGTTTATTTAGTCAATCGGAAAAATGTTTTTACAATTGGTTTAGTATAGCAGGAAGTACAGACTGGTTTGTTGAAGGTGAAATAATTGATATATCATAACATTTTATTTCTGATCGCATTTGTCTGATTGCTCGGGCAATTGTTTTGCTGAAAATTGTACCATTAGTGGGCACCTCAAGCCTGCAAATCACTACAACGATCTAACCACATCTTCTATCTCTCCTCTTAGTAAATATGCTCAAGTATGGTCATACGACCTATCCTCACAAATTGACAGTGCACAAATAGTCTCCGCTATCAGGTCGGTTACTAAGCTCTCTACAGGTAATACCCACTGGGAACTATTTATTAAGATAATTACCAGATGGTACCTAACTCCCAGGAAAATAGTGCAATTCAACCCCACCCTATCCCCAAAATGCTGGAAATGCGCTACACAGGTAGGCACATTAGTCCACATGTTTTGGGATTGTCCTTCAAGTAAAATGCTATGGTGTGCCGGAGAATCATATATTAAACAAACCTTTGCCCCTAACTTTCTACTTACGTAGTCTGAATGTAAGAGTGCCATACGAGTGTATGGCACTCTTACATTTAGACTACAAAGAAATAGACCCCATACACAAATCCCAGATATGTCATCTGATACTAACCGCACAATCTATGATTACTAAAAACTGGAAATCTGCTGAGCCTCTTCTATTTTCCAATCTCCTTAGCACATACAAGCAACATATGATGATGGAAACACGCTTAAAGTGAACCTAAAGTCACTTAAAAAAAACGAGATTAACTCACCTGGGGCTTCCCTCAGCCCCCTGCAGACGATCGGTGCCCTCGCAGCTCCGCTCCGATGTACCAGGACCCGCCGGCGAGCACTTCCGGTTTGGCCGTCACCGGCCGACAGGGATGGGAACGCGAGTGATTGTTCGCGTTCCCAGCCTGTATATCGCCCCCTATGCTGCTATTGCGACCTCCTGGCCGCAATAGCAGCATAGTGGGCGATATACAGGCTGGGAACGCGAACAATCACTCGCGTTCCCTTCCCTGTCGGCCGGTGACGGCCAAACCGGAAGTGCTCGCCGGCGGGTCCTGGGACATCGGAGCGGAGCTGCGAGGGCACCGATCGTCTGCAGGGGGCTGAGGGAAGCCCCAGGTGAGTTAATCTCGTTTTTTTTAAGTGACTTTAGGTTCACTTTAAGGTCGAGACTACTAGAATTTAACAGAACACCCAGTAAAAATGCCTTTAATTAAGATTAATCAATGTATCCATATACAAAATATATGTAATTGAATGTACAGCTAAGTGCTCTCTAATCATAAAATAAGTGAGTCACCTGTTTATATGTTGCCTAGTTGTTGTTGCTATAATCTACTAGTATGCTTAGTTATAAAGTTGAAAACAACTCAAATCGCCTTTAAATATCACTTCAGCCTCATTTGATTGTAAACATTGGCCTGCTAAAACGTGTCCATCATAACAATTGGCAGATCTCCTGATCACTGCTTCAATTGTCCAGATCAGCTGGGCGCCTGGTGTAATCAACCAGCCTTATAGGTTTGTGGTTGCTCTGAGATAAGGTAAACCCAGCAATAGGCCGATATTGCACCTACTCCATCTACTCCAAATTTGCTTATTCTAGGAACGCATGTTAACTATCTCACTGCAATGTAGAGTTATCCTCAACTGTATGTTGTAAGTTAACAAATGTTTTAAATTCCATTCTCTGTATTACTGCTTCTGAAATATAATAAAAAGACATTGTAGGAAAAAAAAAGTCAGCAAATCGCACAGGGTTTTATAAAAAACTTTTGGGTAAGTTGTTAAAGGGAGTAAAAATAAAATTTGAACTTACCCGGCGTGACAGCACGGCACATGTGCGATTAAACCGCGCATGCGCCGTGCTGTCACGCCGGCCGCCGTCATGACGCGCGGCGGCCGGCGTGTGACGTCATTCGTGACATATACGGTAGGAAAAGGCCCGACACTCGCCAGTGTCGCCCGGGGGACCGGCCTGTCCGCGCTATGCGGACAGCCGCCGGGAGAAGAGCCAGGAGGCCGGCGTGGGACGTCCCGACCAGGGCTGGGATGGAGAAAGCCCCGGGTAAGTTCAAATTTTATTTTTACTCTGAGCTCGGAGTCACTTTAAGGTTCATCTCCAGTCGTCAAAGAGAGCTTGAAGTGAGAGGGATATGGAGGCTGCCTGGCTGTCTTGCTGATTCTCTGCCTCTAATACGTTTAGCCATAGACGCAGAATAAGTATGCAGATAAGATGTTTCCGACAATGATGAGATGTGGCCACTCACTTTGCAAGGCACCCTCGGTACTTACAGGCATAAGTAGCTGGTAAACAGAGTTGAGGAGGACCTCCAAACTCACATGCTCTCTCTCTGTACATTAATAGTCACTATGGTTGGGCTTGTGTATTATCCCGTCTAGCAGAACGGGCTCGGCAGTTAGACAGGCTGGGAAAGTGTGCACTGTGCTTCTTGAGCAGCTGATTCACCACAGATCAGCTGCTCTATTCCATTCAGCTTTCCTCACTGCGCAGTGTTGTAGCCCGTCCCGAAGTCACAGCACTTGTCTGTGTAAGATGTGAGTATGTGAGTAGAGGGGCTTTACAGCACACTGAATGCAGTTAACCTCCGCTCCATGGACAGCAGCCGCTGATCCCCGCTTAGGTAAGCTCTCCCCTGGTGGGCTGTGATTAGGGGCGAGACCCTTTTATAGACAAGCTGTATGATAGAGGGCAGATTGCTGCAGGGCACATCGCTGTACATAACAGGGGGTGTGAAGTGGATCACCTTGTGCTGGTGCTCAGCAAGTCCTCTTCCCTGTAATGTGATTAGGCATAGTTGGTATGCCGCTAGAATCACTTGTAATTCCCCTCCTCTAGGCTGGGAAGGCTTCATGCCTCTTTCATTATTGCTCTCTATTGTTCTGCGGTCTGATCGCTGACGGAAAAGCCAACACAGCGCAGTGAGGAAAGCTGTGTGGAACGGGGCAGCTGATCTGTGGTGAATCAGTTGTTCAAGAAGCACAGTGCACACTTTTCCAGCCTGTCTAACTGCCGAGCCCGTTCTGCTAGAAGGGATAATACACAAGTACCAAATAGTCAAAATCGATCAAGTTCAGGAGTTTTGCGTGCTCATTCCTAATAGTGAATAAGACAAACATTGCTTGGAGGTCAGACATGTAACTGTGTCTGCATAGAGTTTCAGTTGGTTTGTCTATTAAAAAATGTGGTAGCAGATTTGTGTGCTGTAGGTTAGTGGATCACTAAACTTCCTCCCCTCGGTTAACATTTAGATGGTTGTATGACTGAGAAATACATGTCTACTGTATTTCAGCCTAGTCATGCCAGACAATCCCCAAATTCCATAATGTAGCTTGCAAACTAAGCTTTTTGCATTTAACTGACCTGATTGGCTGATGCTGAGGTTCAGGGAGGCGTGTTTTGGCTGCTCAACACTCATTTCAGACACCTTATTGGTGGCTTGCACCTCTAGGGTATAGGCTACTCCTGGTAGCAGTCCAGAGAGATGGACCCGTGTCTGGGTGAGGCCCACTTGTACGGGTTCGAAGATCACTCCTTCCCCGCAGCGGAGGCAGCGTGCACTCAAACACTCTTTACACGACACTGAATACAGGACCTCTTTACGGCCTCCCAGGTCTTTTGGGGTTCTCCACGTTAAGGAAATGGCCCCAGGACCGGTGACTTCATAATTCAGATCCCATGGGGCAGATGGGGGCCCTGGAACAGAAACAAGAGTATAAAGAACATGGAACACTAGAAGGAAATCTTTTTTTGTGAGGAAACATTGCAACTTGGCTAAAGTCTGCCTGCTACAATATACCATATTTTTCGGACTATAAGATGCTCATGACCATAAGTTGCACCTAGGTGTAGAGGGCAAAAACCAGGGGAAAAAAATATATACTAAACCTGGTGCATCCATGGTGAAGGGGCATCTAATGGATTATACCCCCTTTGTACCTCATGCCCCCTTATACCTCAATCCCCCTTGTCTCTTCCTCAATTTTCTTCCTCCTTTTGTCCCCTGTGTCCTCCTCTTCATGGACACAGTACAGGGAGTCCCTGACATTACGGCAGGTTGGAGGTTCATATTGGCAGGCGTTCACAAGTCAGGAACTCCCTGCATGTGGACTATAAGGCGCAATGACTTTTCCCCCCACTTTTGGGGGAGAAAAAGTGAGTCTTATAGTCCAAAAAATACAATACTTCAACTCAATAGTATGTAATTAATTGCAACCAAATTCAGCCAACTTTTTGTGATGCTCCTGAGCAGGACTGCAACCTTTACTTTCTATTTCTTATGTGCCATGTAGCCTGCTTCTATAGGAAAAATTCACAAGTTGGATTTAAAGGGAACCTTAATTGTGGGCAAAAAAAAAATTCACTTACCTGGGGCTTTCCCAAGCCTCCTGCAGCCGTCCTGTGCCTGCGCCGGTCCTTCGGTGCCCTCCGTTCTCCCTCCGTGGCTAAGTTTCGTTTTCGGCCGACTGCCAGTCGTCCTCCGGCAAAGCGTCCTCTTCTTCCGCATTCCCCCTCCGTAAAGCGCGTCCGCATGCGGACACGCTTTACGGCACTTTACGGTGGGGAATCAGCGGCGGCACCTGGGGGACTGATCAGCCGGGGATCGCGCGCAGCAATAGCAGCATAGGGGGTGCTATTGTGGCTGGGAACACGAAGAATCACTCGCGTTCCCATGCCTGTCGGTCGGTGATGGCGAAACCGGAAGTCACTGCCGGCGGGTCCAGGAGCATCGGAGCGGGGCTGCGAGGGCACCGATCGGCTGTAGGGGGCTGAGGGATGCCCCAGGTGAGTTAAAGTAATTTTTCCCCGTTGACTTAAGTATCCCTTTAACATGGGTCTAGTCAAAAAGAATGTATTGCGGTCTTATTGGTCTACGCACCCAATACATCACATGTCCATGTTCTCTGCTGCCATGTCCAGGTCACGTTTTGACTTGAGAACATCCTGCGCTTCCTGCACTTCAGTGCCAATACAACCTGTAATCTAAGAGGCCACCTTGCTTATTTATGACCGGTTCCACAAAATTCAGCCCCTCATAGACCACCTGTCATCAAAATTTGCAGATGCTTATACACCTGAACAGTCATTTTGAGTTTCCAGACTACTCCTCACGCTTTTGGGCCCCTAAAATGCCAGGACAGTATAGGAACCCTACAAGTGACCCCATTTTAGAAATATTTCAGCAAGGCTTGGTGTACAGAGGCGCCTCTGTACACCAAGCCTTGCTGAAATCTTGATTCCACCCTCGGTGGAGGGATGCTACCCCGTTTCCTATCTAAAGAGAGTGACATCTTAATAACCTGAGTGGGGTCAGGTTCTAATACTCCCCACCTGCACTTGAGGTGGTTGCCTATGGGTAACCCATGTTTGTGAGTATTTCTAAATATTTTGCTTTAAACCACAACCAACTTAACAATACTGCACCATATTGGGCTCTCGATTTCTCTTTGTTCTTCCAAGCCCATTTTAGAAATAAGACACCCCAAGTTATTCAGTTAGGTGTATGATGAGTTCATAGAAGATTTTATTTTTTATCACAAGTTAGTGGAAAATGATACTGTGAAAAAAAACAATAAATATCAAATTCCGCTAACTTGTGACAAAAAATAAAATCTTCTATGAACTCACCATACTCCTAATGAAATACCTCGGGGAGTTGTCTTTCTAAAATGGGGTCACTTGTGGTGTTCCTATACTGCCCTGGCATTTTAGGGGCCCTAAACCGTGAGGAGTACCGTATTTTTCGGACTATAAGACGCTCCGGACTATAAGACGCACCTAGGTTTAGAGGACAAAAATCAAGAGAAAAAAAAAAAACTAAACCTATTGCGTCCATGGTACAGGGGCGTGTTATGGACCTTTTTGTCTAATTATTATGCCTTCCTTTATGTCCTTCTTGTACTTGTGCCCCCTGTGTTCACCTATGTCCCTCTGTGTCCACTGAGGTCTCAATGAATGTCCTCTGTCCACCTGTGTCTTCTGTCCACCTGTGTCCTCTGTCTACCTGTGTCCTCCGTCCTAGTGTCCGATGCCTTGTGCTCTGTCCCTTTGTTTACTGTTTCCTCCATGTCCAGTATTTTCTATCCCCATTGTCCTAAAGTTTGCTATCCCTGTGTCCCCAGTGTCTGCATGCTTCCCTGTGCCCCAATGTCTGCGTATCCCTGTAACTCCATGTACTCTATGTTCCCGGTGTCTGCATGTCCTGTCCTGGTCTGCATCTCTGGTGTCTTAAACATACACTTCATCATCAGGCTGTCCTTGAGCTTGATCATCTATGTATGTATGCATGCCCCCCCGTGTCAGCATTTCCCCTGTTGCAACGTCTGCCTGCACTCTGTGTCTCCGTGTTTGCATTTTCCCATGTCTGCATTTTCCCCGTGTCTGCCTGCACTACCCGGTGTTAATGTGTGCCCGGTATTTGTGTCTTCAACACATATAAGTAGCTGCCACATAGTCATCAGTCATCAGGCTGTCCCCTGTTATCCAAATACATACCGCTCTTGCAGCTTTCATTATCGCGCTGTTTCCCCGGTAGCGCCGTAGCTTGTATCAATCAGGAAGTCCCGGCCGTCTTTGCAGGCAAATGCACCAATCAGGCGGGGGGCGCTGTGATTGGCCCCAATGACGGAGAGGTGGTCCCGCCCTCAACACCATCGGATGAGCATTGCGCAGCGTGATTGGCGGTTGAGGCTAGCCAATGATTGGTGCATTTCCTGCCTGATTGGTGCATTTCCCTGCAAAGTCGGCCGGGACTTTCTGATTGATACAAGCTACGGCGGTACCGGGCAGACAGCGCAATAATGAAAGCTGCAAGAGCGGTATGTATTTGGATAACAGGGGACAGCCTGATGACTGATGACTATGTGGCAGCTACTTATATGTGTTAAAGACACGGGACACGCAAATACCGGGCACACATTAACACCCGGGAAATGCAGACACGTGGACACCGAGTGCAGGCAGATGCTGCAACAGGAAAAATGCTGACACAGGGGGCGGGGGCGGCATGCATACATAGTAAACACGGGGATAGAGAACACAGGCGCAGGTCCAAATTTGTAGCATTCGGACTATAAGACGCACTGACTTTTTCCCCCCACTTTTGGAGGAGAAAAAGTGCGTCTTATAGTCCGAAAAATACGGTAGTCTGGAAATCAAATGCCTCAAAATGACCTGTGAAATCCTAAAGGTACTCATTGGACTTTGGGCCACTTAGCGCACCTAGGCTGCAAAAAAGTCTCACACATGTGGTATCGCCGTACTCGGGAGAAGTATTATAATGTGTTTTGGGGTGTATTTTTACACATACCCATGCTGGGTGGGAGAAATATCTCTGTAAATGGACAATTGTGTGTAAAAAAAAAAATCAAAATATGGTCATTTACAGAAATATTTCTCCCACCCAGCATGGGTATGTGTAAAAATACACCCCAAAACACATTATACTACTTCTCCTGAGTACGGCAATACCACATGTGTGGCACTTTTTTGCAGCCTAACTGCGCTAAGGGGCCAAAGTCCTATGAGCACCTTTAGGCTTTACAGGGGTGCTTACAATTTAGCACCCCCAAAATGCCAGGACAGTAAACACACCCCACAAATGACCCCATTTTGGAAAGTAGACACCCCAAAGTTTTCAGAAATGGGCATGGTGAGTCTATGGCAGATTTCATTTTTTTTTTTGTTACAAGTTAGCAGAAATGGAAAAAAAAATCGGGTTTTTTTTGTCACAAAGTGTCATTTTCCGCTAACTTGTAACAAAAAATAATATCTTCTATGAACTCAGTCACCATGCCTCTTAGGGCCCTTTCACACCAGAGGGCTTTTTCGGCGTTTTAACGCCACGGCCGAAGTTGGCGTTTTGCTTGGTAAAAGAAAGTCCATAGACTTTCATTTTACCATTCACACTAAACGCCGCGTTTTGGAGCGTTACGTTTCAACGCTCCCAGGCGCTTTTTCTGGGCCTACCGCGGCGTTTCTTATTACAATTGATAGTGATGTATTGGCGTTACAACGCCTTGAAAACGCCTTCAAAACGCCTGCAGCCAAAACGCAGCGTTTTAGCCTTTTACCGCTGCCTGTAGTGTGAAAGAGCCCTTAGTGAATACTTTGGGATGTCTTCTTTCCAAAATGGGGTCATTTGGGGGGTATTTATACTATCCTGGAATTTTAGCACCTCATGAAACCTGACAGGTGCTCAGAAAAGTCAGAGATGCTTCAAACTGGGGAAATTCACTATTTGCACCATAGTTTGTGAACGCTATAACTTTTACCCAAACAAAAAAAGAATCCAATAAGTGTCTATTTATTGATCAAAGACATGTAGCACAATAAAATTAGACAAAAATGTATATAGACATTTTACTTTATTTGAAAAATGTCAGCACAGAAAGTTAAAAAAATCATTTTTTTTTGACAAAATTCATGTCTTTTTTGATGAATATAATAAAAAGTAAAAATCACAGCAGCAATCAAATAGCACCAAAAGAAAGCTGTGTTAGTGACAAGAAAAGGAGGTAAAATTCATTTAGGTGGTAGTTTGTATGACCGAGCAATAAACCATTAAAGCTGCAGTGGTCTGAACGGAAAAAAAAGTGTCTGGTCCTTAAAGAGAACCTGTACTGAGTAAAAATATTTAAAATAAACACATGAGGTAACTTCAAATGAACATTACATAGTTACCTTGCCATCAGTTCCTGTATGCTTATTTTGACTTTTAATTTTCAGTACAGGTTTTCTTTAAAGAAAACTTGAACTGAAAATTAAAAGTCAAAATAAGCATACACAAGTCATACTTACCTTCCATGTAATCTACTCCTCAGTGTCTTTCTCCTGTCTCGCGTCCTGTTTGTTCACTTTGATCAAGGGAATTTTCCGTCCTCCATTTTAAAAATGGCCATTACCCATAACAGCTTCCTGGTCAGCACACAGTTAAACTGTAACATCGCCCACTTGAGCCATAGGGAGACATGGACATTACCTGGTACATCAGTTTTCCTCTCAGCTATAACTGACAGCAACTGATATTTTACCGACAGCAACTGATCTTTTACTGACAGCAACTGATATATTTCAGATCTGACAAAATGTTGTCAGAACTGGAAGGGATTATTGTCAGATGAAAATGGTGAGCTTCTGAGAGGAACTGATGGCAAGGTAACTATGTAATGTTCATTTGAAGTTACCTCATGTGTTTATTTGAAATATTTTTACTCAGTACAGGTTCTCTTTAAGGGATTTTATGACTGCAGTCCTTAAGTGGTTAAGACCTATAGGTTCATTCAATCAGTGACTCTGAATGCATTTAAAATCCCAACTAAGGGCTGGTGCACACCAAAACCCGCTAGCAGATCCGCAAAACGCTAGCAGATTTTTAAACGTTTTTTTTTATTTTTATGAGGCGTTTTGCTAGCGTTTTGCGGATTGCTGCTGCGGTTTTCAGTATAGTAGATTTCATATATTGTTACAGTAAAGCTGTTACTGAACAGCTTCTGTAACAAAAACGCCTGCAAAACCGCTCTGAACAGGCGTTTTTCAGAGCGGTTTGCGTTTTTCCTATACTTAACATTGGGGCAGAAACGCATCCGAAATCCAAAAAATGCCTCACCCAGGCATTTTTCGTTTCTGCAAAACGCCTGCCGCTCTGGTGTGCACCACCCCATTGAGATACATTGACCAAGCAGATCCGCAGCCGCAAGCGGATCTGAAAACGCCCAAAAA
The DNA here is from genome assembly GCF_040937935.1 of Hyperolius riggenbachi. Taxonomy (NCBI): domain Eukaryota; kingdom Metazoa; phylum Chordata; class Amphibia; order Anura; family Hyperoliidae; genus Hyperolius; species Hyperolius riggenbachi. The sequence goes on from NC_090655.1 coordinate 45,901,043, forward strand.
GCCGCTCGGTGTGCACCAGCCCTAAGTCAAAATGGGGCCATTTGAGCTGCTTCCTCCCACTCTCCTAAAGTGGATTATTATTATGGATGTTCCATTTTGGACAAGAAAAGTGACCACATGTACGGTAATTACTTTCTACTTTAAGAAAGCAATAGTGGTGAGAAAAAAATATGTTAACACTTCAGAGAGGGGATTAAAAGTAATTTTATTTATTTATTTATTTATTTTTATTAAAAAGGATTTATTTTTTTTCTTAAATAAGGCTTGCAGACCAGTGATGAATTGCACATAATTGTAATTTTGCATCGTAATTCGCAATTCCAATGCAAAATAGTAATGCAACATTTGGGGGAAAATCGTGATTCATTTCATTTGTAAACGTAATCAGAAAGTGCAATGTTGCTTAATTTTCATGTAATTTTTTGCTGACTTAACAGTTAATAGCAAAGCCCCAATACATGCCTTTGTCACCAAAATTGCTATGTACTGTATGGGGGTTAAAGGGACTCCGAGCTCTAAAAAGAGTCGATATTTGTACTTACCTGGGGCTTTCTGCAGCCCACCATAGTGTCGGGCCCTCTCTTCCTGGGAAATTATGTTAGTCGTCATCACGTCGGCCGGCGTGACTGTACTGCGCATGCGCGGTTTAATCGCGCATGCGCAGTACAGTAACACCGGCCGCCATTATGACGAGAGGCGGGCGACGTGATGACGACTATTGTCATTCTCCAGGAAGAGAGGGCCAGACACTCGGGCCCGGTGTCGCCGGGCAGCCATTTCTGAGCGGGGCCTAGGAGAAGAGCCAGGACGCCGCCATGGGACCTCCCAACCTACGGTGGGCTGCAGGTAAGAACCAATTTTCGATTATTTTCAGAGGTCAGGGTCCCTTTAAGGAGAAGAGTCAAAACAAGTAGAAAAAAAAAGAAAAATGTTTTTTAAACTCAGAAAAAATGATGATTTAACCTCCCTGGCGGTAAGCCCGTGCTGAGCACGGGCTATGCCGCGCAGGAGAATTTCTCAGGCCCTGCTGGGCCTATTTGCACACTTTTTTTTGCAACACGCAGCTAGCACTTTGCTAGCTGCGTGTGCACTCTGATCTCCACCGCTCCGTGCCAATTAGCCGCCGCCACTCGGCGCGCCGCCCCCCCCCAGACCCCGTGCAATCAGTGCCAGGCAGCTCTGAGGGGTTGATCGGGACTCCCAATTACGTCACGACGTCGATGACGTCATGCCACCCGTCGCCATGGCGACGGGGAAAGCCCTCCAGGAAATCTCGTTCTTTGAACGGGATTTCCTGATCGGAGATCGCCAGAGGCGATCGAAGAGGGCGAGGGGATGCCGCTGCACAGCGGCTATCATGTAGCGTAGCGAGCCCTGGGCTCGCTACAGGATTTAAAAAAAAAATGTAAAAACTGCTCTGCTTCCCCCTTGCGGTTTTTAATAGACCGCCAGGGGGGTTAAAAAAGCATTGTTTCTCTGCATTTTAAAATTGATTTTTTTTTAAACTACAAGGTCTTTTTGAAAAACTACTTTTTTATGGTATGGGCGCTTTGCTATTTATCCCTAAAGTCAGAATGAACTTATGCCAAAATTATCTGAAATTTACGTGAAATTACGAATTAATTACACAAAATCAATTGAATGTCCCAACTGTAATTACATATGGCCATAATTGCAAAAATGTGTGCAAAATTTAATGTAATCATAATTATCAGATCACGATAATCACTATTGCAGACACGATACAATAGCTTGGAATAACCTTATTACATTATGTTGCCTCACTACACTCTCTTAGCAGCAGTGCTCTTAAACAAGAGGTGTAGTGCAATATTAAATGTTCATTTGTGATGAAAATTCTGATTGAAAACATTAGGAAAAAAAGTAAAAACATCTGCTTTTTTTTTTCGTACTAAGACACAATAAAGTACATTACTATGCTTTACCTAAATTATTCACCCACAACTGAGGTCTGCTTGGGAGCGCAGAATCGTCCATTTCTAGGTGAAAGAAAATCGCCAGAACTTGGTCTATCCACCCTTGCAGTACCTTTGTGCTGATATAACTGACCTGTACAGGGGGCATCCGGGGTCTCTTCAGGTGTGCGGTGGAACCCCTTGGCGCAGGTACAGGTGAGCGCCCCGGACATCGAGCTGTTACTGTTCTGTGGGCAGGAACGACAGCGATGTGTGGAGGAATCTTGAGGGTTGTATGTTCCCACTGGACAAGCTGCAGGAAGACAAGAGAGCAGCCAGAGAGTGTCACTCCACCTCTGTGGTATAATTAATTGCCTCAGCTAATGTGTCAATCCCTCTGTGTGGTATAATTCCCTCCCCCACATACTGTGTCACTCCCCCTGTGTGGAATAATTCCCTCCCCTAGTGCGTATGTATAGTTAAGCCGCCAGTGAGCTGGGCACAGGGTGAGCTGAATGATCGCTCACCCTGCTGCTGCTCAAATACCTGGTGGCATTAAATACTATTCCTATTTGTAGCAACGCAAAGGGAGAAGTAATTTGGGGTCCGGTGATTGCCAGACCTCCAAATTACCCTTACACACCTCTCACACTATAGCATTACTGCTATAGCAGCCACCTGCTTCGCCCCTAGCTGCTATATAAGCAGTGATCACATTGCACCGCTACCGCTGGTTTCCAGTGTAAAACCGGCCTATGGGTTGATAAATCATTGCTTTTATCTATGCAAGTAAGAAAGTTAAACAGTCATCAAATGCAGTTATAGCTCTTCTGAAAAAGTAAACAAAAGCCAAAACACTTTTGTTTGATTGAGGAAACAGTGATGACAAGATGGTTGTAAAGCTCAAACAGCTTTTGTTTTGCTTTGTTTTGCAGCTGAATGGAACAGTTTATTTTTATACTAGCATGGTTGCTGTTTATAATTCTTCTGAAATTCAGCTCGTAAAGAGAGTCTGAAGCCAATTTAAAAAACCTTTTATTTATGTTAGGTATGTTTGCCCCTGTTAAAACACCGCTATCCTGCGGCAGAATGAGGGTTTTGCGGGGAGCGCTTCTGTGAGAGGCAGAGCTTTTGCAGCTCTGCCTCTACACGTGTCTATCAGCGCGTATCTCTGCCTCCGCCCACCTCTCTCAGAGTCTTCCTTCACTGAGAGGGGAGGGGAGAGGCGAAGATACTCGCTGATTGACGCTCATGGAGGCAGAGCTGCAGCCGAAAGCTATGCCTCGCAGGGCAGCAAAATCCAGAAAGTTAGGGATTTTGCACAGGGGATTTGGGGGGTAAAAAATCCTCATTCTGCTGTGGGATAGCAGCGTTTTAACAAGGGCAAACATACCTCACATAAATAAAAGGTAAAAAGACGTTTTTAAAGTGGCTTCAGTCTCTTTAAATTGAAAATAAAAATATCATACTATTTGCCAATGCACATCCAATTAATAAGTTTATTTTCAGTTCCGGTTTGCTTCAACGGGTACTTAACTGACAATGTAGGTTTAATCTAATAGTATGGTGCTGTACCCTGTAGATTAATACACCTTCGCTCCCTTTTCCCGGGTTCTCTCTAAGTCCAAATCCACTGAAACATCAATTTGGACAACAACATTACATCTGTGGCAGTGGCATAACTACAATACATGGGGCCCCCCAGCTAAACTTTGATGGGGCCTCCTCAATGTTTACACTCCTTCCCTTGCCTCCCCTTGATTCCCTTTACGGCCTTATGGCCCATCTCCCAAGGGTCATAAAAAAAGTGTGGCCATCGTGATCTTCACACTCATAACAGTTGTGGCCTCAAAAAAAAAAAAAACTGTTGATCTGAAGTATAGTTCCCTGAATCAGAGGAAGGGAAGGTTGGTAGTTGGGGCCCCCACAGCTCAGGGCCCCCTCGTGATCTAGTTATGCCCCTGATCTGTGGGCCCATAAACATTTTACAATGAGACCCCATGGGTTGGAGTTACTCCCCCAAATAATAGCTTTTGAACATGACTAGGTCGTTCTGGTGCAGTGTTTGGTCAGCTACCTCTGATATGTTCCTCGTTCCTTCCTAACGTTCTTCAGCTGCTTACTTCTAGGATCTTATGGTTTCTATGGTGTAGCCCTTGCCGGCAGCTATGAAGCATCTGATTGGACGTCAGCCATATAGGGAGATAGCTGTGCACCAGCATCCAGCAACCTCAGTGTCTTGTGCTCAGTTAGGTCACTTTTCATCTGCTCACTTGCAGTGCTGAAGGCTTTATTTCCCTGGCAAGGATGCATTGTGGGGGAGTTACAGCAGTAAGTTGCTCTTTTCTTCTGTGTGTCTGTAAAGCTAAGCCTTTTATGGCTATGCTATAAGCTCATGTTTTGTATTTCCATGTTATTCTGTAAATATGGTTAATTTAATTCTATTTAAAATATTTTTCCATTGTAATTTGTATTACATACATGCTTCCAAACTAGCTGTGAGTTCCAATTGCACTTATTTGCAAGCATCACTATTTCCTTCAGGTCACAAACAGCCTAGAAATTCTCATCCTACCGTATGAGCAAATACATTACTTTACATGAGCAGGAGCCCTCACTATTCTATGCTGCTATGGACAGCACAGTGGGGTAGTGGACTAGTGGTTAGCGCTCTCGCCTTGCAGTGCTAGGTCCCTGGTTTGAATCCCTGCATGCAGTATGTATGTTCGTAACATGTCTGCGTGGGCTACCTCTGCGCACTCCGGTTTCCTCCCACATCCCAAAACATACAGATAAGTTAAATGGCTTCCCCATGAAATTTACCCTAGACTTAGAGATGATCAAAAACTTGCCAATTCTGCTGAGTTTATGCAAATATATGTGCTGTAGTATGTACGAACAGAAGCGCCAAGCAGAGTAAAACAATGTTCTAAAAATGATAAAAAGAGGGAAGTCGAGGTGGACTTACCTCCCTCTGGTAGTGGACATATACTCAAATGACGATTAAGTCCACCCCTGGTGGAGGTGTTCTTTCCCCATTTTCCTATCTACAGAGAGCGACTTTTATACCTGAGTGGGATCAGGTACTAATACTCCCCACCTGCCTGTCAAGTGGTTGCCTGATGGTAACCCACCTTTGTGAGTATAAGAACCTTTGACATTACATTATATATTGAGCTTACCAGACAATATTGCACTATTGGGCTCTTGGTGTCCTCTGTTTTGTTTTTACAAGTACTTATGCAAATATATGCATTTTCAAACTGCATACATTTGCATACACATTTGCATCAACTCGGAAGGATTTGCATCTCATTGATCACCCCTATATAGGGATTAGATTGTGAGCACCTCCAAGGGACAGTTAAGTGACAAGACTATTTAAACTCTATAAAAGTGCTGCAGTAGATACAATTTATGGCGATAGCCTCTTTAAACAAATGTTCAGTGTGCCAATTTCCAGTTATAACACAAAGCAATACTATGCAAGTTTATAAGAAAGAAAGAAAGACATCTGGCCTGTAGATGGCACTCTTTACTTGCTTTAAAGCAGAAGGGACAGCCAAAACAAATCATATATAAGTAGATAAATACCTGTTCTACTTACATAACATATGCATTTTACTGTTTTACATTTTGATTTCAGTGAATGTCATTTAGTAAATAAAGAGAAAACTGTTTCAGATGTTTCCATCTTTACTTCCCCTGACTGAAGCCAATCCTGATGTAATTTCCTCCCTTACTCTTTTTGTTCTAACTGTGCAGTTCTCCTAGAAACTGTACAGTTGTATCTAGCTTGCTTTGTAAACACATGTATGCACAGAGTAGATCATATTTCAGCAGCTTCTGAGCCTCATGCCACACTGAACAGCCCTCAGCCAATCAGTGAGGAACAGGAATGTGGGAGGGGAGATAACAAGCTTCCCCTCAGCAATGCACCAAATAGAGCCAGGCTGACTGAGATAAGATTTATTACAGCAGAAACATGTATGAGTATATCGGAATGCGTGCAATGCAGGGTCAGGATCTAGACTGCATAATATACATAGAGCAGTAGGTAAATGGAATTTTATTATATTATATGGCTGACAATCTATCTTTAATGCATAAGATTATCTAGACTGTTGAGGGTCATTGGTTCCTGTTCTGTCTGGCGGGAGACACAGAAAAAATAATGCTGTTTACTTTATATAGAGAGTCGTTGAATCCTGTAAATAAACCAAGTTTTAGGCTCGGTTCACATTGAACTAAAATAGCTTACGTTCCGCTCCGATGAGCGGAACGCAGCAGTGGAAGCAATCCTTTTCCGATGGGAATGTTCACATTGCTATGTTCCGCTCAGTTCCGCTCCCTGCGTTCCGCTGGTCGGAGCGGTCGTTCCCAACCTGCACGATCCTTCTGCTCTGCTTCACGGAGCGGAACGCAGTGCAGGAGCGGATGCGGGCTCAATGTGAACTGAGCCTTAGTCTTTCTTGGCTTGTTGTATCCCCTCCTTACTGCTTTCTCTCAGTCACCTTTCTCTCTCTTGCTTTCTCTGCAACTTCCTTACTTCATAAACACACAGCTCAGATGTCACATTTGCCTACTTTTGCTAGTCTACATAACAAGCCCAGCATGCAAGCAGATCTTCTCCTCTCTAATGCATCTGCTGTTGATGCGCTCTCTCATGTGTAATGAGAAGCGACATGCAAATATAATGTAAATGTGGGCAAGCGGTATATTAGTTACTGCTCTCCCAATCCCCGGGATTCCCAGGCTGCATCAACACTAATTAAGGCTTTCTTCAGCAGAGAGTCTGCAGGCTGTGGTGCACTTCCCTGAGCAGAGAGAGGCGGCCCTTCTACATGGATGAGCAGGACCCACCGCAGGGGATAACGAACGCCAACCACTATGCTAAAAAGCTATCCTGGTCTTTTGCAATTCCTATTCCTGGAAGCTGGAGAAAGCCTGCATGCAAAAAAGGCAAAACGTTAATTAACTGAGAACTATGTTCAAATCAATGCCAGCCTTCGTACGTACAGACTACTGTCATAGGGTTTACAAGAGAAAGTAATGTATGATGGGACATTTATATGTCCTAGCGACTATCTATCACACAGTCCAAAGCCGCATTCTTGTGGAACACATCTCAAGGTGCCCACGATTGATTCCACCCTTCTCAAGCACCCTACTTGACCTGAGGAAGCTGTTTAAGCCACAAAATGAATTGTCAGAAGTGCTTACCACTGTATAAAATCGTAATTCTGTTAATACCATCGAAAGTCTCCTTGTTTAAAGAGAACCAGAGATGAAGCACCCTCTTGTGTTTCACCTTATAAATCAGTGGGAACATGACAGTAAACACCTAATCTGCTCTTTGTTTCATTGTTCTCTGTTTAATCTGACTGTTATAACCTCTGATAAGAATCCCCGACTGAGCACTCAGTCTAGCTTTGCTACGGAAAGATTATAGCTGAGTCTGTCTTCTCTGGTGTCTTTTCAAGCCCAAGCCTGCCCCCTTGTGGCTCTGCTATAATTATTTCCTGCAAAGCCAGACTGAATGCTCAGTCCAGGATTCTTATCACAGCTGATAACAGACACTTTTAGCCGTGAGGATGAAACAGAGAGCAGGATAGGCGTTTTCTCTAATGTTCTTACTGATATATATGGTAAAATACACAAGGGTGCTTCGTCTCTGGTTCCCTTTAAGGTTGGACTTAAATTCCCATCCTAAATCATCCTAATGGAGAAACATCATTGTTTTGTCCTTGGGCGCCTCCTGCTTGTTTATGAATTACATCTCAAGGTAGAATCAGTTGTAGGTGAGTAGAGATGCCCATTCAGATCGGAATTTAAATGTCCACATTTCTGATTGGAAAGAGGCATTTCCAACCGGAAAACGGAAATCAGAGTTCCGTGGAAATCCAATTTACTGCAACTCTGTGATTTTAGCCCAATCACAGAACTCGGAAGGATTGAACCATTTAGAGAATGCAGTCATTCTAGACCAATCACAAGACAGATTTTCAGATTTCCAATTTTTTTTATAAAATCGAAGAAATCATAAATAAAGAAAATAGTAGATTGGCACAGATGAAAGTCGGAATTTCTGTAGAATCGAAAATGGGCATTTCTGACCATCTCTACAGGTGAGGTCAGATGGAGGTTTTTGTGCTGTGTTGTGGATGGCGCAAGCTGAAAATTGTTATTTGGATCCAAGAGGTAGTCATAGCGACCATCTGCCTTATGTAATTTCCATGTGGGTTGTGCGGTGCAATGACATTAAAGTGGATCTGAGATGAACTTTTACTCATTGCATGATTGTGTTCCTTTCCTATTGTTTATAGGGCATTCCTCAAGCCAAATACTTTTTTTGTTTTTGTTTTAAAACTCTAATTCCCTATAAACTGAACAAGCCTCGCCCACAGGTTTTCAGAGAGCCTTGGCAGTAGCAAGCGCTCATGGGAGCTCAGTCTGGGCAGGAGGAGGGGGAGGTATTACTAACCAGAGATTTCAAAGGCGGAGGGGGGATTAGGTTTTTTTTTCAGAGGCTGAGTGCTGTGTGTATGTAATGTTTACAAACAACATGGCTGCTGTCAATGTATCACATGAAGAAATAATCCTATTCTACTGAAGCTGTTTTCAGCTAGATTTGCTGTGTAAACTTTAGATAAGATGTATAGACAAGTTACTTGTTATAGTTAGTTTTTCATCTCGGATCCGCTTTAAGTGCTGCCCCTCAATATTTGCCACTGGTGTATGCACACTAGTGGCATTTGAGATCCAGTGGGGATTAGAGTTAGAGAAGAACTTTAACCAAGGATTTGTGATGATCGCTGCTGCAGCAGCTGTTGCTGGAAGTAGTAGTGCTGCAGCTCAGGCAGTTCTGATCTATTTCCATGCAAGCTGCATAGCTTTGTCTGTCTTTCCCTGCTGTCAGCTTGTGACTGATTATCATTCACCTGTGTGGGAATCTGCATGTCTGCTCCCATTGGATGACCTCAGTATAAAGATCTGCTTCCTGCAGGGTTTCCTTGGGTTTTCATAGCTTCAGTTTAAAATCCGTCTTGCTGTCGCTTCAGCACCCGATCGTGTTTCTTGTTCTAAAGATGCTTTGCTGGTTTTGCATCATATATTGGTTCATTGCCAATATATATGCATACCAGCACGTTTATTATTTTCCTTGTATTCGTGTTACGTTGATACATCAGTGTCGCTGATATATACGTACACGAACTGTTTATTTCCTGTGTTCAGTTAGTCAGTTTTCCAGCACGTTTTGGTAGTTTGCGCGTACCGTGAGCACCCGTGCTGAGCTAGTTATCCTGTTCCTGGTCCTGTTTGTGGATTGCGTTCATCTCTGCGAAGAGATAACGAATCCTTCTGAATCCTGTTCTGTTACTGTTTGTGGATTGCGTTCATCTCTGCGAAGAGATAGCGAATCCTTCTGAGTCCTGTTCCCTGTATTACTCCAGTCCTAGTCAGCATTCCTGCTTATGTCATATATCGGTTCATTGCCGATATATACATATGTTAGTCAGACGTTACAAATAGTTTCATTGATAGCTGTAATTGTAATACGCTAGGAAAACATACTTATTGTATATTTATCTGTGTTACGTTCATCTATCTTGATCCTGCTGTTTCCTGACTGTCCTGTCCTGTCTTTGTGAGGCACGCCATCGCCGCATTGGTTGCCTCATTCCAGTCTGTCTGGTTTTGGACGCTTGCTGTCGCTAAGTAGCCGCTAGCTAGCAAGCGTTCATTCTGTCTACCTGTCCTGATCTCCTCAGTTCTGGTTTGTGCGCTCAGCGCTACTTTGCGCTGAGACGTTATAACGAAAGCATTGTTTGTGGCTGTCAGATCTGCACCGGCTCTGTGCGCCACAATCTCCTATTGGAGTCAGTCCTCCCCTCCACTATACTAGGGATAGCCTGTTTCCTGGTGCTAGTGTGTGTACCTCCTCCACGCCAGCTCATGCATTGCATGCTGACTGTGGAGAATACACCACCAAGCCTTACATTATGAAAACCCCATTACCAATCCCCATTGTGGGGGGGATTCCCAGAAAGTATGACACAGTTAATTATGGTTCCTGTTCCTTTAAGAAATTTGAAGAACTTAACCCTGAAACAGAAAATGAGTTTTTCTCTGAATGTGCCAGGTTCCTGGCCAATCCCGATCTCCAAGCGACTCCTGTTTCAACCTGGGCACTCCAGCTAGTTTATATTTTGTTTAAAGGGCAATTGCTTCAGTGGGCATGTGATGTTCTCAATCATTCCGACTTGAATGAGAGACTGCTGGAATTTCTAGCGTTTGTGATCCATAACTGGTTGCGCATAGATCCATTGCCTTTTCCTCTAAATGAACTCCTGGCAGCAGGCCAATCAGCTGCTCCTTCAATTGTTTGCAAAAATGATCAGCAAGCAGAGAGTGTTCCTGATAATTTTCCTGCAGCCTTGAATAAATCACCAAAAACAGCAGGGTCTAAGGCAAAACGCAAACGTTCTAAGAAACGTGTCCGATCTGCAGAGTCGTTATCCTTAGCGACTGAGACCTATAATGAGATTCTGCCATTAACAGATAATGAAATGCAATTGTCTTTCAGGGGAGTTAAATGGACTTATGAAACTATTAATGAACTTTCATCACTGGCTAGGGAAAATAAAGATTTTTGTTTAAAAGAATTATCTGAGTATGATTATGAGGAGATATTACAGAGTATTGAACAAATCAACTTATTTGTGAAGCAAGGAAAGTTTGCATACACTACAGTTCAGCACTTGCTACAGGTATTAGAGATTCTTAAGAATAAGGAATCTGCCAATCACCTGCTAATTAAACCAATATATGTCCCTGCCACAATCATATCTGCAAACTGTGATCTGCCTGTTAAGTATGCTTGGAATCCTCCATTTGAGAAAGGAGAGATGGAAGCTCTGGTCAATGAATGGAAGAATGATTCAAGTTCATTTTGTCAATTTTACAGTGCAAAAAGTGAATTAGTATTGAATGCATGCATTAAGTCTGCCTATAACCTAATAAAAACTGGTGTGTGTGGGTATGACTTTGTGGCTCCATTGATCGATGTGTGGAAAATGATTTTGGATGATTTTTATGCGATTCAATCAGTTGATACCAGGGAAGACACACTGTCAATTGGAGACTGTCCCACTTCTCCAGTTACTGAGTCCCTGCCATGTCTTGTGAATGTTCCTGTAACTCCACCCTGTACCATGGATAACTCAGTGTTACTTCCCAGTAAAACAGAAGCCACTGATACTTTCTTAACTTTGCCCTGCACAAATTTCTCAGCAGAGAATCCAGAGGTCCTGCTGACTTCTGAGTCCAGCCTAGCCAGTACTCATGAGTCTTTGATCAGTGAAACAGACACCAGAAAAATCTTGCCTGTCTCTGCAAACACTTCTGCAGAAATTACCCGTGTTAATAAAGTTCAACTCCTGTCTGATCCAGCAGATGCCAATAGATGCACTACATCAGTTTCCGAGTCCCAGCAATCCTGTCCAGAAACCTCAGAACCCCAGCATCTGAATTTTCCAATTTTACAATTGAATGGTGATTCAGATGCGCAAACATTGTGTCTTGATTTTCCTGTTTCTACACCTCGCTCTAGTTTCGTGAATAGCTCAGAGCATCTGCTCTGTGAACCTGAAATCGCAGAATTATTACCTTGTTCAAAAAATGTTCCAATAAATTTGCCCTGTACCATGAATTGTGCAGTAGATCTCTCCAATGAAACTCAGGTCACAGAATCATTATGCTGTCCAGCAGGTGCTTCCATGGTTTTGCCCTGCAATATGGACTGTTCAGTGATCCTGTCCAGTGAAGCTGTGGTCGCAGAGTCTTATGCTTCACCCAGTACTTTGGATATTTCAAACCCTCTAGCAGAGGAGTCTGAGGCACTGCTTACCTCAGTTGGTGTTGCAGTAATATTCACTTGTCTAGCAGCTGTTTTGGAATTACAGTCTGCTCTAATAAAACTTGGTGAATTTCTGCCCAGCAAAGCAGAAGCCATTGAAATATTGTCCTCGTCAGCAATTGTGTTAGATACCTTGCCCTGTACACAGTCTGATTTAACCAATGTTGTTGAGTCCCTCTCCAGTGTTGTAACAGCCGAGGAACTCCAGCCCTGTCCTCTGAATGTTTCAGAAGTCTTGCCCTGTAACATGGATAATTCTGATTCTCTGGTCAAAATAATAGAAATCTCAGAATTTCAGTCCGGTCTGATGAGTGTTCCTGAAACCCAGCCCTGTATCCTGAAAGATTCTGGTTCTCTGGCCGCTGTGGCAGAGGTTCCAGAGTCCCCTTCCTGTCCAGGGAATTCCTCAGTTTTGCCTAGTCCAGTGGGGGCTGCTGCAATACTGACTTGTTCTGCAGCGCCTCATGAGCTCCAATCCAGTGTATTAAATGAGTCTCTGTCCAGTCCAGAGGTAGTTGTGGAGTCCCTATCTGGTTCAGTGCATACATCAGAAGATTTGTCCTGTCTTGTTAGTGCCCCTGAATCTGATTTGTTACTGACTTTGCTGGAATCAGCGACATCTAAGTCTGATCCAGCATTCTCGTGTAAAAGTCCAGTAGTTGCGAAGTTTAGTCATGATGATTTTTTTTTGGCCAGTCCTGGTTTTGGTCCTGTCTTGGCTGACCCTGAGGCTCACAGTTCCTTGACATGCCCAGAGGTTTCTCTTGTGCCGGTGTGCCCAGATGTTCTTTGTGTGCCAGAATGCCCAAGTGTGTCTAAGGTGTTAGCGTGCTCTGATGCTTCCTTAGTGGGAACACGTTCTGATGTTGCCAGTCTGCCTGCATGCCCAGAGATGGTTCTGGTCCCTGAAAGCCCTGATATTGATGTTTGTCCTTGTGGCCCTGACTGGGGAATTGCCCTAGGTTCCATAGGGGTTCTTGATAGTTCTCCATGTGAGCCTAAGGGGCATTCTGACCTATGGGGATCTCTTTGGAGCTTCAAGGTGTTCTGGGAGGTCTCTGAGAAAACTTGTCCTGGTGCCTTGGACTGGTTCAACAGTGGGTTTTGTGTTGGTAAAGACAGTACCGGTGGGCATTGCAAAGGCTTTGGCGTTTCTGAACGGATTCCTGGAAGGCGGTGGGTATCGCTCAGGGAATTTCGGAGGGCTTTCTTCTGGAAATCATGGTTCTGATGGGTGTCACATTGGGGCTTGTAGTACTGATGGGCATGGTTCTGTAGGTTCTGGTTCTGATGGGTCCAGTCTTGTGGGGACTGATTCTGGAATTCGGTCTTGCCGGGCTGTCCCGGTCATCATGAATTATCAGTCGGACTGTTTTGTTGGGAATTTCAGTTTTGAAAAGCGTCTGGAATCCGCTTTTAAGGGCGGGGGTACTGTGATGATCGCTGCTGCAGCAGCTGTTGCTGGAAGTAGTAGTGCTGCAGCTCAGGCAGTTCTGATCTATTTCCATGCAAGCTGCATAGCTTTGTCTGTCTTTCCCTGCTGTCAGCTTGTGACTGATTATCATTCACCTGTGTGGGAATCTGCATGTCTGCTCCCATTGGATGACCTCAGTATAAAGATCTGCTTCCTGCAGGGTTTCCTTGGGTTTTCATAGCTTCAGTTTAAAATCCGTCTTGCTGTCGCTTCAGCCCCCGATCGTGTTTCTTGTTCTAAAGATACTTTGCTGGTTTTGCATCATATATTGGTTCATTGCCAATATATATGCATACCAGCACGTTTATTATTTTCCTTGTATTCGTGTTACGTTGATACATCAGTGTCGCTGATATATACGTACACGAACTGTTTATTTCCTGTGTTCAGTTAGTCAGTTTTCCAGCACGTTTTGGTAGTTTGCGTGTACCGTGAGCACCCGTGCTGAGCTAGTTATCCTGTTCCTGGTCCTGTTTGTGGATTGCGTTCATCTCTGCGAAGAGATAACGAATCCTTCTGAATCCTGTTCTGTTACTGTTTGTGGATTGCGTTCATCTCTGCAAAGAGATAGCGAATCCTTCTGAGTCCTGTTCTGTTACTGTTTGTGGATTGCGTTCATCTCTGCGAAGAGATAGCGAATCCTTCTGAGTCCTGTTCCCTGTGTTACTCTATTCCTAGTCAGCGTTCCTGCTTATGTCATATATCGGTTCATTGCCGATATATACATATGTTAGTCAGATGTTACAAATAGTTTCATTGATAGCTGTAATTGTAATACGCTAGGAAAACATACTTATTGTATATTTATCTGTGTTACGTTCATCTATCTTAATCCTGCTGTTTCCTGACTGTCCTGTCCTGTCTTTGTGAGGCACGCCATCGCCGCAACGCATTGGCTGCCTTATTCCAGTCTGTCTGGTTTTGGACGCTTGCTGTCGCTAAGTAGCCGCTAGCTAGCAAGCGTTCATTCTGTCTACCTGTCCTGATCTCCTCAGTTCTGGTTTATGCGCTCAGCGCTACTTTGCGCTGAGACGTTATAACGAAAGCATTGTTTGTGGCTGTCAGATCTGCACCGGCTCTGTGCGCCACAATCTCCTATTGGAGTCAGTCCTCCCGTCCACTATACTAGGGATAGCCTGTTTCCTGGTGCTAGTGTGTGTACCTCCTCCACGCCAGCTCATGCGTTGCATGCTGACTGTGGAGAATACACCACCAAGCCTTACAGGATTCAACTTCATTCCAATCAGTAGCTGATACCCCCTTTCCCACGAGAAATCTTTACCTTTTCTCTAACACATCATCAGAGAGAACAACAAAATGGAGACACCGAGAGCCCAATACAGTGTAGTAAGTACTGGTAAATGGTTATGACAATTAAGTATGTATAGTGGGATGCGAAGGTTTGGGCAACCTTGTTAATCGTCATGATTTTCCTGTAAAAATCGTTGGTTGTTTTGACAAAAAAATGTCTTAAATATATCATATAGGAGACAGACACACACACAGTGATATTTGAGAAGTGAAATTAAGTTTATTGGATTTACAGAAAGTGTGCAATAATTGTTTAAATAAAATTAGGCAGGTGCAAAAATGTGGGCACTGTTGTCATTTTGTTGACTCCAAAACCTTTAGAACTAATTACTGGAACTCAAATTGGCTTGGTAAGCTCAGTGACCTCTGACCTACATACAAAGGTGAATCCAATTATGAGAAAGTTTATTTAAGGGGGGGGGGGGGGGGGTCAATTGTAAGTTTCCCTCCTCTTTTTATTTTTTCTGAAGAGTAGCAATGTGGGGGTCTCAAAACCACTCTCAAATGACCTAAGGACAGACTGTTCACCATCATGGTTTAGGGGAAGGATACAGAAAGCTGTCTCAGAGATTTCAGATGTCTGTTTCCACAGTTAGGAACATATTGAGGAAATGGAAGACCACAGGCTCAGTTCAAGTTAAGGCTCGAAGTGGCAGACCAAGAAAAATCTCGGATAGACAGAAGCGACAAATGGTGAGAACATTTAGAGTTAACCCACAGACCACCATCAAAAACCTACAACATCATCTTGCTGCAGATGGAGTCACTGTGCATCGTTCAACCATTCAGCGCACTTTACACAAGGAGATGCTGTATGCGAGAGTGATGCAGAGGAAGCCTTTTCTCCACCCACAGCACAAACAGAGCTGCTTGAGGTATGCTAAAGCACATTTGGACAAGCCAGCTTCATTTTGGAATAAGGTGCTGTGGACTGATGAAACTTAAATTGAGTTATTTGGTTATAACAAGCAACACAAGGAACACAGCATTCCAAGACCTGCTACCTACAGTAAAATATGGTAGTGGTTCCATCATGCTGTGGGGCCGTGGGGGCCAGTGCAGGGACTGGGAATCTTGTCAAAGTTGAGGGACGCATGGATTCCACTCAGTATCAGCAGATTCTGGAGACCAATGTCCAGGAATCAGTGAAAAAGCTAAAGCTGCACGGGGCTGAATCTTTCAACAAGACAACAACCCTTAACTCTGCTCAAAATCCACTAAGGTATTCATGCAGAGGAACAAGTACAACATTCTGTAATGGCCATCTCAGTCCCCTGACCTGAATATAATTGAAAATCTGTGGTGTGAGTTAAAGAGAGCTGTCCATGCTCAGAAGCCATCAAACCTGAATGAACTAGAGATGTTTTGTAAAGAGGAATGGTCCAAAATGCCTTCAACCAGAATCCAGACTCTCATTGGAACCTACAGGAAGCGTTTAGAGGCTGTAATTTCTGCAAAAGGCAGATCTACTGAATATTGATTTCATTTCTTTTTTGTGGTGCCCAAATTTGCACCTGCCTAATTTTGTTTAAACAATTATTGCACACTTTCTGTAAATCCAATAAACTTCATTTCACTTCTCAAATATCACTGTGTGTGTCTCCTATATGATATATTTAACTGACATTTTTTATCGTAACAACCAACGATTTTTACAGGAAAATCATCACGATTAACAAGGTTGCCCAAACTTTCACATCCCACTGTATTTATACTCACAAACGAGGATTACCGTTCAGGTCACCAATATTTCAGCAGGTGGGGAGATTAGACCTGTCCCCACTCAGGATTAAGAAGTCGCTCTCTGTAGACAGGAAGTAAGGGGCAACACCCCTTGGAGGAGGAGGCAGTGGTGGACTTACCTCCTCCCAGCAGACATATACAAAAGTTGTGTAAATTCAAACAACAAAAGATTTATATGTATACATCAAAAAGTGCAAGTGCAACGCGTTTCGCGGGCATCTCCTGCTTCATCAGGTAATACAAAAGCAGCATAAAACTCAAACAGGTCTGGTACAAAGCTGAGCTATACCTGTATAATTGAGCTAATAGTATTTTTACTTTCACTTTTGCCTAGTTACTCATTAGGCGGCTGCACCAGGAGGAACAATGCACTCAGCCCTCCCTGCTGTAAGTGTTTTATTTTAAAGTACTGGGAGCAGACTGTTAGTTGATCATAACAGAAGAAGGATCTTGTTATTTGACAGGTGCTCTAATTTAACTAACGTCACTGGAGGCATATTAACACTGTATGTAGCACCAGCATGTTCTGCAGCACTGTACAGAGTACATATAGTCTTGTCACTTAACTGTCAATTTATCTATATGTTTTTCAGATGTGGATGAAAACCGGTGTGCCTGGAGGAAACCCTGCAGACACATGGAGAACATACATGCATATAATGCCCCAGCTGGAATTCGAACCAGGATCCCAGCATTGCAAAGCTAAAAATATTTAAAGTGTGACACTAAAACTACATTCATTTGTAAGGGTCAAGATACTGATGAATGCAATGCCATAACCATTATACACATATTAACCATTTCTGCCGCCCGGACGTGAAGCTCACGTCCGGGCGGCTGCTCTGCTGCAGTGGCGCGCTCCCGCACGCACCCCTGTGCCCCCATGCTGTCCCCCCGGTAGCCCTGGGATCAGTGAACGGGAACATGGTTCCCAATCACCGATCCGTGTCCCTAGCAGAAAAACCGAAGCGCTCTTACAAGAGGCTTCAGTTTTTCTGCACGTAACATTTTCCGCGTCCCCCTTGTGCTTTTGGTTAGCGAGAATAGCATTAAAAATTAACTGTTTATTTCCCACACCAAAATATTACCCAAATAAACATTTTAATGGGAAAAAAAATTACAATAATAAAAAAAAATACATAAATAGTTACCTAAGGATCTGAACTTTTTAAATATGCATTTGACCGCCTCCCGCTCTCCCCAATCCAAGATGGCCGACGGAGCAGGTCAGGCAGCGAGGAGCGGCCCCTCCACCCCAGACAGATCAGAAACACCTCCGGCTTTCAATCCAGATCTGGACACGACACCACAATTGCCTCCAAACCATGAGGATCTCCTCACACACATTCAACGTGTCTTTAGGCTTGAATTGAAGGAGGCGGTCAAAAGCATTACAGACCAAATCAAGGATCTGGGCTACCGAGTGGACGCTATCGAGAAACAGGTTGATGAGATAGCAGAAGCACAAGATGAGGACAAACAGCAAATAGATCAGCAAGCTGAGAAAATTGATATGCTGGAACTCAGACTGGAAGATGCTGAAAATCGCAGCAGAAGAGCGAACGTGCGCATAAGAGGCCTACCAGAGACATTTACAGATCTGAAGCCTACAGCCCTAAACCTCTTTAGCGCCCTCCTACCTCAGGTGGACCAAGGCTCCTTCCGCATGGTTCGCATCCACCGAGCGTTGGTGAAACCCCGCAACCCAGATTTGCCTCGGGATGTTGTCCTGAAATTCCAGTTCGAAGAAGTTCGCGATCTAGTCCTCGATGCGGCCAGAAACCTCACCGCCCTCCCTGGAGTACCCAGCTCGGTGCAGCTCTACGCAGATCTAGCGCCATCCACCATTCAGCGCCGCCGAAACCTCCGACCTGTGACCGCCTCTCTCCAAAAGGCCGCGGTGAGATACAAATGGGGCTTCCCCTTCTCCCTATCCTTTACACACAACGGCAATGTATACTCATGCCGCTCGCTCGAAGAAGGCCGCAGACAATTAGAACAAGCGGGGATACGGATGGAATCCATGCCTACTACATCTCTCCCACAGAGATCTTCGCGCCCGGCTAAAGTCTGGTCCTCCAGGAGAAGTCGCCAGCGCCTATCCCAGCTAACGTGAGCTCCCACTTGGTGCACGAAATTCAACCTGAGGCCACATTTGCCCAACCCTCCTACCCATACCTACACTGGCCCTGGGACTACCTGCCACCGACCCACCTCTCCTCTTCATAAAAGGACATGTGAGTACTGTATATACTGTCATAACTTGAGCCCATGTTCCAGCTAAATCAATAGCCCCCCAGCTAAGGCAGACCTTTCATCTACTCCTTCTAAGCAAGCTAAGAATATTTTCCTGCAATTGGAACTGCTGGACAGTTATATTCTTATAAGTAAGACTCACACTGGCGAAGACGAGGTACAACCTGCAACCATAAGGCACTTATGTTTTCCCCCTGTCCTATCTCCGATGTACGGTGCTTCCCCTTGACCACGCTGATGTCCCATCGGCCAGGATATTATTTCTCACTATGCCTCCTTATGCCCACTTTTCACACCCCAACACAGGGCAAATGGGCTTGTACGGATCTCAGGACTTACTCTGCTACAACCCATTCTAAGTGGGGACAATATAACTTCCATAAGATGACCGGATACCAGCTAAAATATGATTCCCTGATCTACCTTCTATGTTATTTTAGATTACAAATATTAGCCACTAGAGGGTGCAGTAGGGTCAAACTATCAATAATCGTAATATTGCTAATTCTGATACTTCATTAAGCTCTGGGAACTTGCCGAGGACTTTAATGTTGTCCCTCGCGCAATGAGCAGAGCTGAGGGCGTGCTAATATTGCTCTCAGTCCTCCTCATGCATATGAGGATTTTTTCCTCTACCTTTATGAGTAACCAAGTTACCACTCATGTTTGGCCATGTTGGCCAGTTGTATTGTTTTATGTATTTTTTTATTTACAGGTCCATGGAAATATGCACAACTATTACCGTATTACAAATGTACTAGCAGAGGAGAGAGACACTCTGTCGCCTAGCATAATAACCCTAATGACAAAAGCGCTCATCAAACAACAATCAATATGAGTCAAATCAATATTATCTCTCACAATGCTAAAGGCTTAAATTCGCCATTTAAACGTAGGAAAGCCTTTATGGACTATCAGAAATGCTCACCAGATGTTATATGTATTCAGGAAACGCATTTCTCCAAATCCTCATTTCCTAAATACTTTCATACTCAGTATCAGCGACACTTTGTCTCCTCCGCCGCTACCAAACATAGAGGTGTTCTTACCTTACTTAGAAACTCCTTACCTTTTGTCTTAGAAAACTGCATTACTGACGACGAGGGCTGTTACACGATCTTAGTAGGCTCACTTCAATCGCATAAAATCTGCATAGTCAATCTGTATGCTCCTCCTGAATCTCCAATGACCCCCATTAACGCTATTTGTAAACACATAGAAAACTACTCAACATACCAAACCATTTGGGCAGGCTACTTCAATATCGCCCCGACCCCAACTTTAGATAGATCACAACAGCCACCCTCCTCCAGACAACGTCAACTATCTATATCCCTACGTAAAATTCTTTCGGAACATCATCTAGTGGACACATGGAGGGAACATAACCCAACCTCCCGCAACTATACCTTCTTCTCCTCTGCACACCACACTTACTCGAGAATTGATGCCATTCTCTTATCCTCTGCCCTAATTCCCAATCTCACCTTTGCAAGACATATGATTAGCACATGGTCAGATCATGATATTGTATGGATGGCATGCTCGTCCCTAACAACCCCTATCGCCCGACCCCCATGGAGACTAAACGAAAGCCTCTTAACAGATGGGGAGACGGTCTTGGAGATGGAGGAGCATATAGCTAATTACTTCCAACTGAATGATACAGGACATATTAAACCAGATATCCTTTGGTTGACCCACAAACCAACCATCAGGGGCCAACTTATAAAAATTGCCACGCAAAAGAAAAAAAGCTAAAACTGAAAAGCAACTCAACCTAGAACACAAGCTATTCCAATTACAGACGGCCCACGCCTCTTCCCCCTCTAGATATCTGTACAAACAAATCCAAGAAACCCAACAGCAAATAGACCTCCTCCTCTCGGCTCGGACAGAGAAGGCTATTAGGTGGACTAAATCTAAGGCCTATGTGCAATATAACAAACCTAACACGTGGCTAGCCCGTAAACTTAAACGTACCCATGCTATCAACAAAGTCCTGCAAATTAAGACTAAAACAGGGTTGACTACCTCCGACCCACTCAAAATCCATTCAGAGTTTGCTGACTACTACAAATCACTATATGCCGCCAAGACATCCCCTTCAACCCAAACAGCCACCAATCCATTCTACCAAAATTCGCCCCACCCGATACTCTTACCGGACAAAGCAACTGCCCTTAATTCTCCTATTACTGATCTCGAGATCTTCCTGGCCATTAAAAAACTAAAAAACGGAAAAGCACCTGGACCAGACGGTTTCTCAGCCATATATTATAAAAAAATTTAAAAACTCCTCATACCATACCTAAAAAAATTATTTAACTCTATCCTAGATGGCAAAACCCCAGCCCCAGAATTCTTACAATCAATAATAGCGGTTATCCCTAAACCAAAAAGAGACCCCCTAGACATCAAAAACTATAGGCCAATATCGCTATTAAATCTTGATTACAAACTTCTAACAGCCATACTAGTAGCCAGGTTAAATAAAGTCCTAGGTTCACTAATTCACAGAGACCAGGTCAGGTTTGTACCTCTTCGCCAGCCCTCAGATAATGTCAGGAAGGTCATTAACCTGCTACACATAGTAAAATCCACCAAAACCCCTTTTGCATTGCTCTCCCTCGATATGGAGAAAGCATTCGACACGATAGATTGGTCTTTTATGCTTGATACGCTTATTAAAGCAGGTATTGGTGGTCCTTTTCTTCAAGCGGTCAAATGCCTCTACTCCAATCCAACAGCCTACCTTAAACTCCCCACTGACTACCCTACTCCCATCAGTATTCAACGGGGAACAAGACAAGGATGCCCACTTTCCCCAGCCATTTTCGCCCTGATAATAGAACCCCTAGCTAATAAAATTCGTGAGTCCCCTGATATTCAAGATATTAAAGTTAAAAAATGTGAATATAAAGTCAACTTATTCGCTGATGACCTATTGTTAACACTCTCTTCACCTCACACCTCTATCCCCAATCTACTACAACTAGTAAAACAGTTTGGACAGCTATCTGGACTAACCTTGAACATCAATAAATCAGAAATACTTTTCACAAACCTCCCCAAACAAAATGCTGAGTCCCTAGCTACTACAACAGGACTTTCTTTCCAATCAAAATATATAACCTACCTAGGTATTAAAATTTCAACAAACCCTGTAGATCTTTTCTCACTAAATTATGGGCCGATGATGTCCGAGCTGAGACGAGATCTAATCAAATGGAATTCTCCCTCAATCTCATGGTCAGGGCGTATACACTCTGTTCGAATGAATTTACTCCCTCGTCTTCTCTACCTTTTCAGGACACTGCCTATCCCTGTAACCAAAGCCTCACTCAAAGATCTGCAGACTTTTATTTTCAAATTTATAGCAAACAACAAGAAAAGCAGAATAAGACAGAACACTATGCACCTAAATAGGGACAGAGGGGGATTGGGTGTCCCTGATCTGTTTAGCTATTATAGAGCAGCCCAAATCGCCCAATTGGCGCAAATTCACTCTACCTGGAATCGCCCCCTTTGGGCGGATATTGAAGATGACCTACTGACACCAATTAGCCTGGCTGCCCTCCAGTGGTCTCCCCACCTTACCCCAGCTAAACATAAAACACAGTCTCCCCTGTCAGCCCACTCGCTCACTATCGGGAAAAAACTCAGGTATGTCAAAAAACTACAATCTGGGGTCCCATTACAACTTCCAATCTTTGGCAACCCCAACTTCCCACCGGGTTGGGACAAACGACCCTTTCAGTGGTGGATCTCACATAACTTTACAACTATCTCTAACCTATTGGTTGATAACCAGTTTCCGAATTGGACAGAATTTTGTACTCACACATCATTCCCCTCTACAGAATACTTTAGGGCCCTACAAATCTACCACTTTATGAGCACATTGAGCCAACCCACACTCCCCACCTCGCCACGTACTACCTATGAACACTGGTGTGACCAGAGACCTCTGGAGGGCGGACTTATCTCCTACCTTTATACAGTCATATCACAACCCCTGGAAAATGATAAGATACCACCAATGAAAAAATGGGAAGCCGACCTGGGTACAACCCTCACGCTCAAGCAATGGAGTAACTGCTGCCTGACCTTAGCTAAAGGAAGTAGCTACTTCTCACATATAGAGACCAACATTAAAATCCTACATCGTACATATATCACTCCGCAAAAATTACATGCTATGTCCAGTGATAAGCCTTCCTCCTGCTTCAGACAGTGTGGACAACTAGGTGACATGGCACATACGTGGTGGTTTTGCCCTGTGGCCTAGAAATACTGGGCCGAGGTAACATCCACTATAAGCACTGCCCTCGAAATACCCCTCTCACCAGACCCATTCCAGCTGCTCCTGGGGCATAAACCAAAAGGGTGGAAATACCCACAACACAGGCTAGCACAACACATAGCCAAAGCAGCTAGACTTCACATTGTCCGGCAATGGTTAAAACCAACTTTGTCACTGGAAATGACAGACTCCATCATAATGGATATTTTAATATCTGAAAGGCTATTAGCTATAATCAATGATGCTACCCTATCCTTTACGCGTACCTGGCAACCATGGCTCTCAGCCTCACCAGCCCTAGGCTTACGATCTAGTGCTCTCTCCTTCTAGGAATAATACACTATCTTGTTAGGATGTGCATAAAAAAACCCTGTTTACCCGTTTGTATAAGCAATCAACCGACCTGTCTGTTTGTTAAAAACTTTTTTTTTTTTATGTTTGTTAATGTTAAAAAGTGATTTCTACCAAAACAATGCCCTTTGCTAAGGGTTTATTCAAATGCTGTTATCATCAACCATAATCCTTAATAAAACTATTTGAAACTAAATATGCATTTGAAGGGGGTATACTACGAACATTTTTTAAATTATAAGCTTGTAAATAGTGATGGACGCAAAACGGTAAAAATGCACCTTTATTTCCAAATAAAATATTGGCGCCATACATTGTGATAGGGACAAAATTTAAATGGTGTCATAACCGAGACAAACGGGCAAATAAAATACATAGGTTTTAATTATGGTAGCGTGGATTATTTTAAAGCTATAATGGCCGAAAACTGAGAAATAATGATTTTTTTTGTACTTGCACTCCAATGTTGGGTTCCCTACATCTCTGCAAACCAGAATTACGGGGGTGCAAAAGTGCTAAATTCCCCCATAGGCTTTCATTGGGCCTCCTATTTCACTTTTCAAAATCTCACATTTTTTTAAAGGGCGATGTCTTAGCAGTGGAACATTTTTTTTCTTATTAATCCTGTTAAAATGCATTTATAAAGATATAGATCAATAAATTGTGATAAGTAATGATAAAGTTATTAGCGAATGGATGGGAGGTGAAAATTGCTCTGATGCATAAGGTGAAAAATTCCCACGGGCTGAAATGGTTAAAGTATATAGCCCAGTCCCTCCTTGGGAAATTTGTTATAACAAATATGGGACTTGTTTTCTATCTCTCTCCATTATTACTAAGTGTAAGGCCCGGTTCACATTAGCGGTGGCTATCCGGAATAGCCGTGCCGGAGCCGCACCGCATGCTGGCCGGACGAAACGGACGCACGGCATAGCAATGTAAGTCTATGCCAGGGTTCACATGTGTCCGTTTCGTCCGGACCGGAGCCGGACCGGATCCGGACTCCGGTGTCCGTTCCAACATGCGCTATTTTTTGGTCCGGCTCCTCCGGCAGCCGTATCCGGGGCGGAGCCGGACTGCACCATCCGGCCAATGGAAACCAATGAGAACCGGAGAGCGCACAACACACTGGCAAAAAATCCGGATGTTCTACCCCACTTCCTATGAGGATTGTTGCAGCGATATTGTATCGGGGACACATGGGCAACCATTTTGGAGTGGAGCAGCACGAGCTGGAGATGTTGGCAGCATGTTGGAGGTGGAGGTGAGTGCTAAACAGCGGAGGGCCTGATTCCACAGGTCCCCCTTCTGCTGACCTCCCAGACCCCAACATTTTTTTTTGTTTTTATACAGGTTGTTATCTCTTTAAGAATCCGGATCCGGACCGCAACCGTGTTCATACCGCACGGAAACCGTATGCAACCGGACCGGATCCGGACAGGAACCGTACGGTTCAGGTCCGATCCGGCTCCGGTGCGGTCCGGACATCCGGTGCGGTTTTTGCAAAACCGCAAGTGTGAACCGGGCCTAAGATAGATGTGACATTTGCTTCGTTGGCACTGGAAGTTTCTGTTTACAGGGAACAGGCTTCTCATACAGTACACCTTAGATCCTAATTCTAGTCTCTCAACAGTGACCAATAGTGTATGGAGACAAAAGGCTGTAGGCAACATTACAAGGCCATTTCTAGCCTAAACACCTTTTCATTAGAAAAATGCTTCACAAATGCAATGTTTTTTAGAATATCACTTAGATTTGCCAGTTCAACGAAATCTGTAGAAGAGCAAATCAAGCCAGCCTCACTACATAACCGTGATTGTGAAGACAGGCTTTAGGTATGACACCGGCTGAACTCGGAGATGATTTTATGCCTTCACACAAAAGAATTCAATCTTTTTATAAATATATTTGTTACTGCAGTTCTCCTTCGCTGGTCGTATTACTTTACAATCCCGTTGGAAACATAAGGAAAAGGCAAACTTCTGAGCATGTTGTTGGCTTCTGCCTAGCTTACAGCTGACGTGCTCTAGTTGTAGAGTGACATTTTCTTCTACAAGAGGCAGAAGTCCGCTCCTGCTGTGGGGCTGGTGACCTAGATTCATGGAGGTGGAGATAAATGTTTCCCATTTCTTTTCTCTTTCTCTTGCCACGGGGAACACAGTCATAAAAATAAAGGTGGACCGAGTCCTTGCTGAATGCTGCCATCGTGTTTGGTGATGGAACAATGAATATTTTATATGGAAAAATGCGTTTTAAATGCTGCCCGTTCGATACGTCAAGACACACACGTCAAGATAGATAAAGGCAGCTGAACATTGACATCAGTAAACTTTCATGGAAGTACGGTAAACTCAGGCCAAACACAGAATGAGAGGTCTGATTTGATTTGACCATATTTGTCTGTGTAAGGCCTGGCAGATCTCTCGTCTTTCTTTAGCCTCTATACTCCAATCTAATACCACGCTCTTCACCTATACACTAAGCCGCTGTGCGAACGGGTGACCAGTACGCCTACTCGACTATGGTTACCCCGCAGGACTTCAATGTGCAAGGTATAGAGACTGAGGCCGGGAAGACAAGAGTACTACCAGAGCTCACTAAACAAAATAACTTTACTGAAAGATATCAGGAAATAGTGCAGATAGACTTGTGGAGGAGACTACACAGATCACAGCAAGAGTAGAAGGGTAGAGACAGGAAGGAAGGTTGCTCAGAGCAACTGCAGCTCTAAGCTTCCAATAACTGCCACAATAACAAGACTAGGATGGTTGCCCATAGCAACCACAGCTCTGAGCTTGTGTTGTGCGCCACACTGAATAAGACAATGACAGACAGACAGGAACGTTTGGCAATCACATCGCTACCACTGCGATGGCAAACATCTACACAGGCACAAACAAGACAGAACAAGAAGAAGCGTAACTAATAGCTAAAGATGTAGCCAACATCAAATTTTCGGCTCACGTGAACCGCCATAGACTTTAAAGAGAATCTGTATTGTTAAAATCGCACAAAAGTAAACATACCAGTGCGTTAGGGGACATCTCCTATTACCCTCTGTCACAATTTCGCCGCTCCCCACCGCAATAAAAGTGGTTAAAAACAGTTTTAAAAAGTTTGTTTATAAACAAACAAAATGGCCACCAAAACAGGAAGTAGGTTGATGTACTGTATGTCCACACATAGAAAATACATCCATACACAAGCAGGCTGTATACAGCATTCCTTTTGAATCTCAAGAGATCATTTGTGTGTTTCTCTCCCCCCTGAGGGGGGAGTGCATAGCAGAACCACAACACAGAAGAACTTGGCAGCCTTCCAGACACAGGCTGACAAGTCTGACAAGGGAAAGATACATTGATTTATTACAGAGACTGTGATAGTACAAAGTGCTGCAGTTAGCCAGAACACGTTAGAATAGCTTTTGGAACTTGTAGGATGATAAAAAACAGGATGCAATTTTTGTTACGGAGTCTCTTTAATGGGCAGGAGACAGCTTCAGAACTTTCAGGCCATCTCTCAACTACAATTTCTTTTTTTAAAAAAACTTGAAAAAAGTGTACCAAAACCCAGACACTGGCATGGCAGAGGAGGCTCAACTGTGAAATAGTCACCATAAAAAAAGAAATGTCTCGAACCTCCGATTTTAGGTTCGTGAACCTCGAACGTGAACTTCCGCAAAAGTTCGTGTTTGCGCGAACTTCGCGAACTGCAATAGACTTCAATGGGGAGGTGAACTTTGAAAATTACAAACATTTATGCTGGACAGAAAAGTGATTGAAAATATTTTTCAAGGGGTCTAACACCTGGAGGGGGGCATGGCGGAGTGGAATAAAGTCCCGTGGAAAAATCAGGATTTTACGCACAGCAGCGTTTTAAGGGCAAAAATAACATTGTATGCTAAATTGGAGGCCTAAAGTGCTTTAAAACATCTTGAATGTGTATACATCAATCAGGCAGTCTAATTAGTGTACTGCTTCACACTGACAGACCAAACTCACTGTGTAACGCACACCGCAAACAGCTGTTTGTGTAGTGACAGCCGTGCTGGACTGGTCCGCAGCATGGCGAGAGTGCAGGCGATAGCGGTTTTCAAGCCCATATGGTCGCCGGGCTGAGGTAGCTCATTGACAGAACAACAATGACTGTCCAGCTGATTGAATTTGGTCTGTCCACAATGAAGCAATGACCTTATTATCCTAGGTGTGCCCCCCCCCCCCCCCGACACACTCAGATAGCCGGCAGTCATTGCTTCATTGTGATAAGCAAGCCCCTTCACTGCAGCAAGGTAACGATCACAAAGGGGAATTGACACATGTGCATGCCTTTTGTTTTGTTGTTGCAGCTGCAGTGCAGCCAGAAAAATTAGGCAGGCATGTACATGCACCAGAAAAGTGGCCTGCACCACATGGTCCATGGTATGGGGGGGATCTGGAGGAGAGGGCCGGTCAAGCCTCGCCGTCTCCCCCAGAGCCGTTGTCCATGGACAAGGGGCTTCTCCCCACCTCCGGTGCCTCAGGAGAAGGTGGGGGGTTGACGACGCTTGGGGGGTTCATGGTGGCATCTGGGAGTCCCCTTTAAGAAGGGGACCCCCAGATGCCAGCCCTCTCCTCTGTGGAAATGGATAAGGGATACTATGTACCCCTATACTCATTTCTCCTAAGGATTAAATGAAATAAAAACACAGCAACGAAAAAAGTGCTTTAATGTTCTTAACCACTTTCTCCTCCTGGACGTAGAGCTTCGTCCAGGAGGCCATGTGTGCTCCCACGGCCGATCGTGCGCGTGCACGTGTGCTCCCGGCCATGAATGTTAGC
This sequence comes from Hyperolius riggenbachi, assembly GCF_040937935.1. Taxonomy (NCBI): domain Eukaryota; kingdom Metazoa; phylum Chordata; class Amphibia; order Anura; family Hyperoliidae; genus Hyperolius; species Hyperolius riggenbachi. The sequence goes on from NC_090655.1 coordinate 45,929,136, forward strand.
CCAGGAATCAATGAATCGGCCATGGTGCCCGATCACTGATTCCTTTCCCTCGCAGAAAAAGCAACAGCTTCTCTCGGAAGCCTTGCTTTTTCTGCCTCCTACGTCCCTCTACGTCCCTCTAAGCGTACATGTTACACTTAGAGTGACGTCATGTAAACAAACCTAAGGTTGCCATCTTGTGGCCAAAAAGTAAAACTACATCTACATAAAAAAATAAATAAATAAACATATATTTACATAAAAAAAAATACTATTTACATCCCACCCTCCCAAAAATACCCAAATAAAATGTTTAATAATAAAAAAAAACAATTAAAAAAAACCCCACATAAATATTTACCTAAGGGTCTAAACTTTTTAAATATCTATGTAAAGATGAAATATTTCTATTTTTTTTTTATTATAAGCTTGTAAATAGTAATGGATGCAAAATGGAAAAAAAATGCACTTTTATTTCCACATAAAATATTGTCGCCATACATTGTGATAGGGACATAATTTAAATGATGTAATAACCGGGACAAATGGGAAAATACAATACGTGGGTTTTAATTATGGAGGCATGTATAATTTTAAAACTATAATGGCCGAAAACTGAGAAATATTGGATTTTTTTTTCTTATTCTTACTGTTAAAATGCATTTACAGTAAGGTAGCTCTTAGCAAAATGTACCACCCAAAGAAAGCCTAATTGGTGGCGGAAAAAACAAGATGTAGATCAGTTCATTGTGATAAGTAGTGATAAAGTTATAGGCTAATGAATGGGAGGTGAACATTGCTCGGAGGCATAAAGTGAAAACGACTGAGGGCTTAAGTGGTTAATTTACTATGAATACATCCTCCAACCTTGATTGAAGATCTCTGAGCATCCGCCACCTCACATGCCACTTCTCGCCGCAGCTCTAGCTGTACTAAGTATAGCTAGAGCCAAAGCATTTTTTAAATGTGGCTCCAAGGCTCCTCATTGGTCTATTAACAGACCAATGGGAATGATGTTGCAAACAGTAGCAATCATTCGTCATTGAAAGTTTGCCCTTATGTAAGCACCTGCCCCAAGTAGACAAGAACTCACAGAGGATTGAAAACAGAATGGCATTACAGCAGGCAGCAGTGGGCTTCACTAAAAATTAAGATGAACTCCAAAAATGTAATTTTGGCTGTAGATATGAGCACTTCTCTACTAAATATTTTGGGATCTTTTTTTTTTTTTTTTACTTACTCTTAACATAACTATTTTTGCTTTGCTTCATTTTGTTTTAGACTTGATGTCACTTTCAACCATCTGTTTATTTGTGCACACCTGGAGGGAGTTAGAAGATGAGCCTGGTGGGGAGGTACATGGTTGAGTACATCTTGTAAACACTCAGAATCTATGGCCTTGGGCAATGTACTGTGCAGATGGTCTTTTATGCTACTTTGTGTGTCTGTTTTATTGTATTCACAAATCCACCAGAGACCACAAAGACGGCCTGGAGAATGACAGAAGATACAAATCCACTTTCTGTCTCCACCGAGGGCTATTTTTATCGGAATGGTTATATAATATAATGCCACTGTCATGCGTATGTACCACTGGTTAAGATACAAAAGAATGGCACCAGAGCTTGCAGCCGGAGTCTGTGCTGGCCACCCCGGGATCACGTACCGTTCAATAGGAGCACTCACAGAGCAACAGTCCACATGCATGAGAAGAGAGAGATTGAGGCGCTGTAATTGCTAATGGTACCCTTAATCACCGGTGTAAACAAACAGCATGGTTAGCAGTGGGGGTTAGCCTGACAGCTGTTTTGCGTGTAAACGCTTCCTCAGAGGCCTTGTTAACCGCCACTGCTAACCATGCTGTCTGTTCACACCGGTGATTAAAGGTACCATCAGCAATTACAGTGCCTCATTCTCTTAGTCATGCTTATGTACAGTATTAGCATGCCGCTGGTGAGTGGGGCACGGGGTCGGCCGAATGACAGCTCACCATACTGTTGCTCAATTTCCGGGGGCTGTTAAATACTATTCCCCCTCCGAGTTGTAGCAACTAAGAGGGTGAAGTAATACTGGGTCCGGTGATCATCAGGCAACCTAGGCAGTTGTCAGGGCTAACTACCATGGAGCCCCAGTGCAAAAATAACTGGGAAGGGCCCACCAGCAATGCCCCCACCCCCCAGCCTCTGAGCCGACTCCCAGGACCCATTTCACCACACTCCCAGCCCCACAAAATCATTAGATGTCCATCATATATCCCTAAAAGTTGGGGACCCCATTATTCCTCCCATCCTTTCCCTTACAAAACGCAGAGTGTACACACAGCAGGGTCTTACCTAATCCAGGTAGGACACAGAACCATGCTCTGCACTCTACACAGACTTCTCCCCACGGAGCTTCTCTTACTCGTTTACTGCAGGCATGTATGGGGTCACCATAGCTGGAGGGGAGGGGACACACACCTTGGGGGCCTCTATAGGCTCAGGGGCCCTAGAGTAATTGCCCCCTTTGCCTCTATGGAAGCACCGGCCCAGGCAGTTGTTTGGGGCCTAGTGGGTGTCAAGGGGCCCACCTGCACTTTCTTTGAACTCTCTCCACTGCAGCTTACCACAAGAGGCCCCAAGGTGGCCCAAATGTACTACCTTGCCTAGGGCCCCATTACATCTTAATCCAGCCCTTCCTCCTTTCTCTCCCCAACCGTAAGTTCAGTCAATTAGCAAAAAAGCTAACAAAAACCGTGTGCAGTAACGTGTCATTTTATTTTCTGCTTGCAGACGTTCCTGAACAGCAGAAGATTCTCTGCTGCCATTCGCCGACTCCCGATCACGTGACCCGCATGGAGTACGATTGCAGAGGGGGCCCTGTTAAGTCTAGCTATGCCCCTGTTTAGCAGCTGGGTTTTTGGCAAAGAATTTAGTATGTGTACAGCACATGCATTGAAAAAAGCATGCCATAGTAATTTGGGCACCGAATATAGCCACTTGTAGAATATTGGTAAAATTAGTGATCAAAGTGTAGCAAGAGGGCCCCGCGTGAATAGCAGTTATACCCTATCACTTTTTCCTTTAGCCCTGCTACTGTAACCATGGTGCAGTTGCCGGTGTACAGTGATTGCTGACTTAAAGAGAAACTTTATCAAAAAAGGGGAAAAACATAAATCAATACATTGCGAAGTAAGAAGTAAACAAAGAAGAGAGATCAAGAAATGATTGATATTTGCCATGTAATTTGGTCATGTTGTTTGATCCACAGTGAGCCTGCATGGCCTACACGTCATCATTTTTACTACTGGAAGTTAAAGAGGAACTCCAGTCAAAATAATGTAATAAAAAGTGCTTCATTTTTACAATAATTATGTATAAATGATTTAGTCAGTGTTTGCCCATTGTAAAATCTTTCCTCTTCCTGATTTACATTCTGAAATTTATCACATGGTGACGTTTTTACTCCTGGCAGGTGATGCCAGTGGAAGAAGATGTTGCTTGTTTTTTTTGTCAGTTGGAAATAGCTGTAAACACCTATTTTCCACAATGCAACAAGGTTCACAGACAGGAAACTGCCAGGACTATGGTCCTCACAGTTTCCTGTGGAAGAGGTTTCACCATAATGTCAGCCATACAGAGCCCTCTGATGATCCGTTTGTGAAAATGAATAGATTTCTCATGTAAAAGGGGGTATCAGATACTGATTGGGTGAAGTTCAATTCTTGGTCATGGTTTTCCTTTAAGAAAAAAACTAGACAGCACCAACTTCTGTTATTTATAACCACACCCACTAACATTAGATAGGGTAAAAGGTTGTTTTTTTTATAAATATTATAAATATACATATGCACAGAGGGAGATACTCGTTGCTTGGCAGTTGGAAACAGCTATTTCCCACAATGCAACAAGGTTCAAAGACAGGAAACTGTCAGGACCTGACATCAAAGAGTGGGAGGTGTTTCACCACAATATCAGCCATACAGGACCCCTTCCCTCGATGATCTATTTGAGAAGTTAATCTTTATCATGGGAAATCGGGTGTCAGTTACTGGGATTAAGTTCAATCCTTAATTACAGTTCCTCTTTCAGTTCACACTACATGAGGTCAGCCAGCATGAAGCTAAGTACAAAATGCTGCTTTAACCAGACAATTTTCTTTTCTCAATCTTCCACCCAAGAAAAAGAGATTATGTGAAAACGGGATTGCAGGGATTAAAGCAGTGTAATCAGCCACAAATCTCCCCCGATAAATGAAAAGAGAGCGTATGAAGGCAATCGGGAAAAAGATATAGATTGTAAAAAAAACAAAAAAAAAAAAACAGAAAATGATGAGGACATTTTTAAAGGAAACCAGAAACAGGAGGCTAATGTATAGGAACACAAAAGCTTTATGTTCACCAATTCCACTTCTTCTCACCATCTCACCCACCTTCTTTACAGGTCACAAATATCAAAGGCATGTAATACATTTTCCTGTGATGCCTAGAAATAAAGAGTGGAGGTTATAAGTAGTGTTAGTGTTCATATTCAGATTATTGAAATTCATAGACCCGAATTTGCTCTTCATCACACTTCAAGTGAATGTTTACCACTTTAAAAATCAAAAAGTCAGATACTCACCTAAGGAGAGGGAAGGCTCGATCCTAATGAGCCTTCCCTCTCCTCTCCCGGTGCCCGGTCCCAGGATCCCCCGTAGCAGTATTCGACCAGTTCGGTCAAATACTGCCACTTCCGCAGCCGAAGGGAGCTTTCGGAAGCCTTCGGGAGCACTCGGGCTCCCGAAGACGGGCCGCTCCATACTACGCATGCGCGAGCGCCCTCTATGACGCACTTGCGCGTGCGTAGTATGGAGCGTCCCGTCTTCGGCAGCCCGAGTGCTCCCGAAGACCTCCGAAGTCCCTGCGGCGGTGGACGCGTACGGGGGAGCCAGCGCAGCACCAAGGGCACCGGGAGAGGAGAGGGAAGGCTCATTAGGACCGAGCCTTCCCTCTCCTTAGGTGAGTATCTGACTTTTTTATTTTTAAAGTGGTAACCACTGGATTTCAGTAGTGTTGGGCGAACAGTGTTCGCCACTGTTCGGGGTTCTGCAGAACATCACCCTGTTCGGGTGATGTTCGAGTTCGGCCGAACACCTGGTGGTGTTCGGCCGAACTGTTCGCGTTCGTCCGAACGGCTCAATTCCTGGCCGAACCTGGCCGAACAGGGCCCCTGTTCGGCCGAACAGAGCCCTGTTCGGCCGAATACGGCCCCCCTATGGGGTCGCAGGTATAAGGGGGGAGCATGCCCCGATCGCGGGGGGGGGGTCGGAAATTCCCCCCACCCCCTCCGCTAGCGCTCCCCCCTCTGCCCGCTTCCCCATACAAAAGTTTAAGCAAAGTACCTGTAATAGTAGATGGCCTGGCAGTGGCACTGTGGAGTGAGGAGGAGGAGTCCGGAGAGTGACGCGTTGAGGGAGGCCAGGCAGCGAGCGTGAGGTCAGAGAAAGGGCGGAAGTACCACAAGGGTACTACCGCTGAACCGCCCGCTGCCCGGCCTCCCTCAACGCGTCACTCTCCGGACTCCTCCTCCTCACTCCACAGTGCCACTGCCAGGCCATCCACTATTACAGGTACTTTGCTTAAACTTTTGTATGGGGAAGCGAGCAGAGGGGGGAGCGCTAGCGGAGGGGGTGGGGGGAATTTCCGACCCCCCCCCCCCGCGATCGGGGCATGCTCCCCCCTTATGCCTGCGACCCCATAGGGCCCCCAAAAGCAGGATGTTCGGGAAGTTCGGGGTTCGGCCCGAACATGCCGAACATCTCGGCCATATTCGGCGAACTTTCCCGAACCCGAACATCCAGGTGTTCGCCCATCACTAGATTTCAGCACCCAGAAAAGTGGACAGGGTCAGGGGAAAAACACTTATTTGTGCTTTATGCTGCACTCCACGTGACTCACGTGAAGCGCAATGTGAAATGCAAATTAGTGGACTCTCCCTGACTCGGTCCACATTTCTGGGCGCTGAAGTGTGGTGATAGGTAAATACAGTTGTCTGGGTTTCAATAACCCGAATTCAAACACCAACACCAGTTCTAAGTGATTTTATTTACTGTACTTTAACTGTAAGAGTTATTCTTACCTCGACATTCATTTCCATCTTCAGTCTCCTCCCTTCCTGGGTTGCAGGCACATGCTCCACTTGCTATCATCCACTCCCCCTCCCCTCCACAGTGCAGACTGAGTTTTGTAGTCCCCAGTAAGTGAGCTCCTATCACACAACTGCCCAGGGCTTCGGCCAGTGATGCACCTCCATCTCCATTAGATGGTGTCTCAGGGAAAGAAGCCAGGCCCCGCACCGTTGCTGGGCACTTGTGGAAGTATACTTTAACTCCAGCGAGAGAGAGGCAGGCTCCAGAGTCCACAAAGGCCAAGTAAAATCCATTTTTATGAACTGGCCCAAAATCTAACGTCCTCTCATCCAACCGTGGACCTTGGCCACCTTTCCCAGGGTCCCGTGAAAAACTTTTGCTTGCTCCAATGGTGTCCACTCTTGTCCAGGCCTCCTCTGTCCATTCCCAGTCCTCAGCTTCCATGGCAGCATCTGCCTGTCGGCAGTAAAGAGTGAATGTCTCCCGGCAGGCCAGGTGGCGTCTCCCAACTGGTGGTTTCAGGCTGGCGCAGTCTCGTACTGAAAAGCGCAGTGTGATGTGGACCCGTTGGGCACCGCAGGCAGCAATGTAACCAGTGCGGAGCCAATTGCTCTGGTTGGAGCGTTGTGCATATGAATTGCAAACTTCGTATGTTCGTAAGAGTCGGCGCTGGCCATCGAGGACGCTGACTTCATCCCACTGAGAAACCAATCACACCAAACAAGAGAAAGAACGAAAAAGTTATCTCCTTCTAATCATTGCAATATTTATATTATACTTTTAAATAACTACACAATACATATAACAATTTGACTTATTGTAGAGCTTTCAAGCCCAACTTCAGAAAAATCAGTTTTTGTTTTAATAGAGAAACGGGATAGAAACCATGGGGGAAAGTGCCAATATTGTTTTTGCATTCATTTTCGCGAATATAAGTTAAAATTTGACTTTCTAGCCGAAAATGTCATTGAAAATTATTTCGTAATAAGTTTATGCACAAAACAAATTATTTCCATGTTGTTCGCAAATTTTTGTGGTAAAATAACGATTTTTCATGTTTTCCACAAATTTTCAAATGGGAAAGAAAAAATTGTTTTCTTTGACCATATTCAGAAAATACAGTGTATTTTCGACAATATTTGATCAAAAACAAAAATAACATTTTCAATGTGAAATGACTTCAGCAAGCATTTGCACGCAACTGTTATTTCACTTTTTTATCCTACCTTTATAAACGTCTTTCTCCTTATCCTTGCTATCTTAAACCGAGCCTTAGCCCTTGCCTTACGCTTACTCCTAATCAGGCCTGGATTTACATCACTGGAGCCTAAAGGAACAGATGTCCCGGCACCCAAGACTTCGCCCTCCATAAACCTATAAACCCCCTCCCAACAGCACTGCAAGTGTGCTGACTGTCCCAGCTGTCACTTCTCATTTACTTCCCTTACCCATCACAGGTAGCTACAGGTAGCATTAGGTAGCCAAAAGTACCCTAGTGGTGCCCCATGACTGGAGGGAGATCTTATTAGTGGAATGCCAAGAGGTGGATAATGAACCTCTCATTTACGCTATGCTCCGAGCTCTGCATTGGGAAGGAGAGAACGAGGCACTAGGAGATGGGAGTAGTCGCCTTTCCATCATCAGGTGCCTGTAGGCACGTGCCTACAGTGCCTTATGGTAAATCCAGCCCTGCTCCTATCCTCACTCTCTATCACCCTGTACCAAACAGTACCTTTATACAACCTCTGAATTGCTAATACCCACTGACAGACCTACCCTTAGCAGTGTTTGCAAATTTTGCGGCAGTAATTTTTGCATAAAAATGCCATTTTTTATTTTGAGAAAATATTTGCAAAAATACATATTTTCGCAATATGGTCAAGGGAAACAAATTGTTCTTTCTGTTCCACAAATCTGCAAAAAATGCAAAAAAATCATTATTTTACCATGAAAATGTGCAAGAAGTGTGAAAATAGTTTATTTTAACGTGGAAATTAACGAAAAATAAAAATAAATAGAAGTGAATTCCTTTGTTCCTCCCCTTATTGCTTGATCATGTGATTCACAAGCTGATGACTAATGCTCGGTTGAGACACTCTCTCTCTCTCTCTCTCTTTCTCTCTTTCTCTCTCTCTCTCTCTCTCTCTCTCTCTCTGCTGAAAATGTATTTTAAAGAGAAGATGAAAAATTATCTCCCAGGAGAAAACATGGGAGAAGAAGGCAATTGAATAAGGCCCGCCCATTGACTCAAAGCAGGTCATTTTGGCGCCTGTCGCTCAGCGCCGGAGCTGGGCGCTACCACAGCACCAGTACTATACTATGGCGATCATCCGACCCCGAATTACATCTCTCTCCAAGTTGCTACAACTCGGAGGGGGAATAGTATTTAACACCACCGGGGATTTGAGTGGCAGCAGGGAGAGCCGTCATTTAATCACCCTGCACATAACTAACCGGCAGCGGCACAGGGCCGGGCCGAGGCATAGGCTGGAGAGGCTCCAGCCTCAGGGCGCAGTGTAGGGGGGGGGGGGGGCGCAGAATTCATTCAGCTGTCATTCCTAATTGTGTTTGAAGCAGAAAGAAATAAGAAAAGGGGATACATGGCAGTGACTGCAAGCCAGATAACTAGATATTAAGGTGTTGGGGAGGTTGTGGTCCCTGTGGCGCTTCTTAGTCTAATAACAATCAGTGTGTGACGGCTGGGGTGGTAGGGATGGAGTGGCGCACTTTGGTGTCTCAGCCTTGGGTGCTGGAGGACCTTGTCCCGGCTCTGCAGCAGCACAATACGTACACCACCGACTACTACGGGAAATGTCCATTATTAAAAACTGTTCTCTCTTTCCTTAACCTGTAGGTTATCACCGCCAATCATAATGCTTAATTTTACACATATCCTAAAATTTTACTCACCCCTCCCTCCGGGTGGGTTGTCCAGCCAATTTCTGAGGTTTCATATGTTGTGTCAAGTAGAATCTCTGCAAATTGAATAAAAAAAAAAAAAAAAAAAACTTTTTAAGGTACTTTAGTAAAAAATAATTACATAATATATCATCCGTAACATACAATCTATCATCACTATGATACAAGAAGTTGCATAGCTGCAGCTGATAAATCTTGCTGGAAATGCATTATTCCAAAAAATTGTTAGAAAGAATAGTCCTGAACAGTCACATTCCTTACAATGTTTTGAGATAAGAAAGAGGGTCGACTATAAGAAGACACGCCCTTGTCACACCTTTACACCTGGTCTTGCCACTCTGGGAGTTGCTCCTCTTCTTCAGTCAATGGGTACTGTTCATTTAGAATGAGCTAGCTTCATGAAGCGGTTCGCTCCCCCCCTTTCAAAACACTCACACACTATTCCTCCTATTGTCATTATTATCCCCTATGTGGGGCAGCTCCCTCTTCTACAAGTAATTGTTCTCCTTCATTTCCCTACTGCGTCTCAAATTTCCTCTTCTTTTTCCAAACTGAGGTTAGAAAGAATACAACACACTGGACCCAATAGTAATGATCTGTCTCTGTATGTTATCTTCATCTCTCCTTTCCTTCTCTAATACTCATTTTACTTTTTCTATTTTTTTCTTTTCTTTTGTTCAGTTAAACTCAGATGATTCTAACCATGATCTCAACAAGCAGGTTATGACATTGGCCGACCTTGCGTCTTTCCGAGAAGCGGTGGTCTGAGTTAAAAAAGAAAATAGACAAAAAAAGGAAGTCATGGCAACAGTATACAGCTTGGTTTAAAAAAAAAATGAATAAACATAATACACCTCCCCTGATTGTCTCGTTTGTTTTTGGATTTAATGCTTCATTGTGTACCTAAATGGCTTCGTTGAGGTGTTGGAGTGCCACATTAACTTCTACGTGGATGATGGTATGTGTAAACAGGCATCTGGCAGTGGGGTACCTACTGAGCCATGGACCCCAGTGATCATTTCACACTGTCCAATAACCCCACCTACATGCTCTCCCACCTTTTGTCCTGCCAAGCATTTTGTCCTGCCAAGCATGCTCTCCCACCTTTTGTCCTGCCAAGCATTCACTCGAGACAGACCACCAAAACTGACTTTCCAAGAGCAGTCTCTGTGTGAGCAGAGCAAATGATTCTTTTTCTTAACTGTTTATTTTATAAATGAGCTCTCCTCAATACTTCCCTGAAAAATTAAGCCTCTTACACATGCTAGAAGAATCTAGATCGAAGTGACCAATAAGGACCACCTCTGCTGAGAATCCAGCATGTGTACATTGCAATTCCCTCCACCCACGACACCTCGGCCAGTGATCAGGCTGGTGGATCAATTTGGCAGAGAGCATTGTTCTCCTCACTCATCACACCCGCTGCGTGGCATCACTCCCATCTTCTTCGTCGGGCCTCTGCATAGCAACAGAACATGTTTCTAGCCTGCAGAAAAGCAACACATCTGTACAGTGTCAGCCATGCAATGTTGCCTTAGGAATCAAATGAGTCAGGGTGTGTTGATATGGGCAAAAAAGAGGGATGCTACACCAAGGGTGGGTGTAAAACTTTTCTTCCTTTATTAGCACATCAGTAGACACACAAAAATCATTGCCTATGATTAAAGAGCCTTTTAGAGCTCCGATACGCGTCAGCGGTCAGCCTTTTGCTTTGATGCTTTGAGACCTGTGATCCCTGCTCCCTTGGGCTGTACAGCGGTCGTAGTAGGTTTTCCACTCTTCTTCAATGTGTTAATATGGAATGGGGGCTTCCCAATAGATGCCAGCTCACAGTGTAACCACATCGTGCATGCTTTTAATGGGATGTTTTGCTCACATTCACATACCTCACAACAGTCCCAATTGAGGCGGAACTGTCCTGAAGAGGAAGGAGGAGAGGAGAGAACAGGCCGGCTGTAATACTGCTGGTGAGTTTGAGTTTGTTTGTTTCTAGAATCCAGAGGGTTAATCAACACACAGAGAGGGGGTGGGGCTAGCAAAGATCACTGCATATGTATTTAAAGGCCTTGCCAGCACACACAGACTCACAGCAGTAGTGATGGGAAATCCGGCTCTTCTCGGAGAATCGGCTCTTCTGAATCGGCTCCCAGTAAAGAGCCGGCTCTTACGGCTCTCAATCGGCTCTTCATTAAATATCACTGGACACCACTCAGAATCGGAATAAAAGCCCCGCCCCTGTCTCCATGACCACTCCAGACTGCTTCGCTGACTGCCCCAATCCCTCCTGCTACTGCTCTGCTCTGCCCCATACACTCCTACAAGCTGCAACTACAGGACTACATCTCCCAGCATGCCTCAGCGCCCTTTATTACACAGCAAATCAGAGCTGTGTGGGGCGGCTGAGGCATCGGCTCTTTAAAAACTGAGAGCCGGCTCTTGTCGTTCACAGCAAAGAGCCGGCTCTTAGAGCCGGCTCGTTCGCGAACGACCCATCACTACACAGCAGGCAAGCTCTGTTTTCCATGAGTCAGGCAGAAGCAGCAAAGCAGAGGGAAAGACTGAAAAAGATCAGCTCAGTATAGTGCTGAAGCTGCCCGGAATCATGTGATTCAGCCTGCTTCATGGAAGGGCCGGCCCTGAGTTTTAAACATCAGATAGATCCTTCCCTGATTACACCTAATCAGAGAGGAATCTATTGCTGCCAGTTTAGTTTAAATAGTTTTCCAAAAGATTATAGCATGACCCTGCCACATGTACTGGCCGTACTGATGTCACATACATACGACGGTGTCACATGGCACCCCAGGCAGTCATAAAGACAGACAAAGTACTCAGGAGGTGCCAGGCCAGCGGACAGGTAAGCCTGAGACATGTACCACAAGTCCAGGGGTTACATATTTTAAATGGGTGTAGATCACCCAGAGGTCTGTCAGGTCCATCAGTCATCGGAGAAATTGAAGACCACTACCACCGCACACCCGACTAAGCCATGTTGCAGCATCATCTCTTCCAGATGCCATCATTATGATCGAATCAGCCTGATATTGGTGCTGCACATTGGGCATACCTAGGCTACCAGCACCTTTAACCACGCCCCCATTTCTTAAAACTATGCCCCTCCACTTTACAGTTTCTCCCTCCACCCTATGCAGAGATTGGCGTATTGAGCGATGGTAGGCAAGCTATTTAAAGGATAATCACAGCACACATACTGTATGTGATAAAGGATATACATTAGAGTAAACAGCTCTACATTAAGAGTTATGAATATATTAAATAGGAAAATAAAGACTGAAATGTTAAAAATATGAAATTCTGTATTTCTGGCAAAAAAAATTCACATATCAGAAAAGTTAACACAGTGCCTACTAGTGCATAACTCTAGTCCTAGGACTGTAAATGCATAAAATTACACAACTATCCCTAATTAAGGATCTTGTGCCTCAATATGGGATATTAATAAAGGGGCCCATACACTCAGCCGATTTTCTGGCCGACCGATCGATCCCGATCGTTTGGCCAATCGACCGATCGATGGCCGATTTCGATCGATTTCGATGGATTTCCATCGAACTGGCAGGGTGGAAAATGTAGGTCGATCTGATGAGATTGCTTATCAGTTTGCATTGGCCTTAATGGAAATCTGATGACAAAAAAAATACCATCAGATCGAATTTCAATAGATTTCAAAATGAAATCTATTGGAAGGAATTCTATCCTGGTAAAAAATTTTCTAAAAACGCATCAGGTAGATCATCAGATGCATTTCTTATCTATCTACTGCCAATCTGACGAGTGTATGGGCACCTTAAGAGCATTAGCACAGAGGAATGCAACCAATATGATTGATCCTTACAGGATTTCTAGCACTTCAAAAGCATATTAAAAGATAAGATATCCACCTCACTATTCAGATGCTCTGTAACCAAATAGCCAGGTTAAAGATCCCTATCTCGTTCTCTATCAACTTCAGAGACATTCCATGCTGAGCTAGTAGTTTTATGTTGTTGTGCTGCTGCTGAAGTTCAGCATGAGGCAAAGCTGCAGAGTGTAACGTGATGCATGTATTTTAGAGTTCACTGCAAAAACACTGGGCAGTGAAACAGTTAACAGCAAACTCTCCTGCTCTGTGAAGAGGCCAGGACATTTGACCAGTGCCCCGTGATCCCGTGATAGAGGCTGCAAATCGTTAGTGCCACAGCAAAACCGTGACACTTGGCCGGTCTGCATTGGATAATGAATGGGCACCTTTCCTCTTTGACTGTTCATGCTCCCCCCCCCCCCCCCCCCCCACTAGTCTCTCTCTTACATACACAGTATGACGTAAGCCCAATGTTAGAGGCAATCCATATCTCACTGATCTCAGCAGAAATCTGAACAGATATCAATCACATGCCCTCCCCTTCTCGACCTGAATAGAGTTGGCCCGAACCTTCAATTTTCAGTTCACTAACCGCAAACTTCCAGTGCAGGTGATAGCGGTTTTCAAGCCCATATGGTCGCCTGGCTGAGGTAGCTCAGTGACAGAACAACAATGACTGTCCAGCTGATCCAATTTGGTCTGTCGACAATGAAGCAACGACCTTATTATCTTGGGTGTGCCCCCCCAAGACACTCATATAGCCGGCGGTCATTGCTTCATTGTGATATGCAAGCCCCTTCACTGCAGCAAGGTAACGATCATGAAGGGGAATTGGCACATGTACATGCCTTTTGTTTTGTTGTTGCAGCTGCAGTGCAGCCAGAAAAATTATCCAGGCATGTACATGCACCAAAAAAAATTATTATAGCGGCCACTGCTAGCAGCGGCCTTAAAAATTCAGGAATCTGCCTGCAGTCCTGGTGGACCCTGTTGGTGGTGGCAGTCAACCGGCCTGCAGGCAGAGATACTGTGTGGGGACCGACTTAGTCTTGGGGCAGGCAGCCAGTCACATAGTGTGCAGGCAGAGATGCTGTGTGTGGGGACTGACTTAGTCTTCAGGCAGGCAGTAACCCTCTGGGATCCATGCCTCATTCATTTTGATAAAAGTGAGGTTCTGAACACTTTTGTGACCTAGGCGACTTCTCTTCTCAGTGAAAATGCCTCCATCTGCGCTGAAGGTCCTTTCTGACAGGACGCTTGAGGCAGGGCAAGACAGAAGTTGGATGGCAAATTGTGACAGCTCTGGCCACAGGTCAAGCCTGCGCACCCAGTAGTCCAGGGGTTCATCGCTGCTCACAGTGTCTACATCCACACTTAAGGCCAGGTAGTCGGCTACCTGCCAGTTGAGGCGTTGGTGGAGGGTGGATCCGGTGGAGGGTGGATCCGGAAGCGCTAAGGGAAGGCGTTGGGCTAAAGAATGTCCGCATGTCCAAGATCACCATGAGATCGCTAGAGCATCCTGGCCTTGCCTGCGTGGACATGGGAGAAGGTTTACTGGCAGTGGTACCTTTATTCTGTTGTGCTGTGACATCACCCTTAAACGCACTGTAAGGCATAGTTGCCAGCTTGTTCTGCATGCACAGCATCCTTTCTGCCTTCAGGTGAGTTGGTAGCATGTCTGCCACTTTGTGCCTGTGTTAAATAGTCAACCACATCCCAACTAGTGTTGGGCGAACATCTAGATGTTCGGGTTCGGGCCAAACAGGCCGAACATGGCCGCGATGTTCGGGTGTTCGACCCGAACTCCGAACATAATGGAAGTCAATGGGGACCCGAACTTTTGTGCTTTGTAAAGCCTCCTTACATGCTACATACCCCAAATTTACAGGGTATGTGCACCTTGGGAGTGGGTACAAGAGGGAAAAAAAATTAGCAAAAAGAGCTTATAGTTTTTGAGAAAATCGATTTTAAAGTTTCAAAGGGAAAACTGTCTTTTAAATGCGGGAAATGTCTGTTTTCTTTGCACAGGTAACATGCTTTTTGTCGGCATGCAGTCATAAATGTAATACATATAAGAGGTTCCAGGAAAAGGGACCGGTAACGCTAACCCAGCAGCAGCACACGTGATGGAACAAGAGGAGGGTGGCGCAGGAGGAGAAGGCCACGCTTTGAGACACAACAACCCAGGCCTTGCATGAGGACAAGAAGCGTGCGGATAGCAATTTGCATTTTGTCGCCATGCAGTCATAAATGTAATACAGATGAGAGGTTCAATAAACAGGGACCGGAAACGCTAACCCATCACAGATGTTCATTGTTCATGTTACTTGGTTGGGGTCCGGGAGTGTTGCGTAGTCGTTTCCAATCCAGGATTGATTCATTTTAATTTGAGTCAGACGGTCTGCATTTTCTGTGGAGAGGCGGATACGCCGCCGATCTGTGACGATGCCTCCGGCAGCACTGAAACAGCGTTCCGACATAACGCTGGCTGCCGGGCAAGCCAGCACCTCTATTGCGTACATTGCCAGTTTGTGCCAGGTGTCTAGCTTCGATACCCAATAGTTGAAGGGTGCAGATGGATTGTTCAACACAGCTACGCCATCTGACATGTAGTCCTTGACCATCTTCTCCAGGCGATCGGTGTTGGAGGTGGATCTGCACGCTTGCTGTTCTGTGTGCTGCTGCATGGGTGTCAGAAAATTTTCCCACTCCAAGGACACTGCCGATACCATTCCCTTTTGGGCACTAGCTGCGGCTTGTGTTGTTTGCTGCCCTCCTGGTCGTCCTGGGTTTGCGGAAGTCAGTCTGTCGGCGTACAACTGGCTAGAGGAGGGGGAGGATGTCAATCTCCTCTCTAAAGTCTCCACAAGGGCCTGCTGGTATTCTTCCATTTTGACCTGTCTGGCTCTTTCTTCAAGCAGTTTTGGAACATTGTGTTTGTACCGTGGATCCAGAAGGGTATAAACCCAGTAATTGGTGTTGTCCAGAATGCGCACAATGCGTGGGTCGCGTTCAATGCAGTCCTAGGCCGAAGAGGTCATAGCCTAGGGCCACTGCTGAGCCATTGCCCTTTGAAATGGTGTGAGATTTTGGAACGGTAAATAGGAGGCCCAATGAAATCCTATGGGGGATTTTACCAATTTTGGACCCCTGTAACTCTGGTTTGCAGAAATGTAGGGACCCCATCTTTGGAATCCAAGTCTAACAATATGTCTTCTACCTGCATGAGACATTTCGTGAGATTCAGACTTTGCTAACGGCCATTGCTGCGATTTATGTACGTCACCATCACTTCCATTGAAATAGCCCCAATAAACAGGTTTTTGTGACCCTAGGCTATGACCTCTTCGGCCTAGGGGCCCGAAACTCACCAGTCATGTTCCCCCTAAGGGTCCCTACAATGCTAGAAAATTTGGTACCGCTGAGCCATTGCCCTTTGAAAAGATGTGAGATTTTGGAAAGTGAAATAGGGAGCCAATGAAATCCTATGGGGGATTTTACCAATTTTGGACCCCTGTAACTCTGGTTTGCAGAGATGTAGGGACCCCATCTTTGGAATCCAAGTCTAACAATATGTCTTCTACCTGCATGAGACATTTCGTGAGATTCAGACTTTGCTAACGGCCATTGCTGCGATTTATGTACGTCACCATCACTACCATTGAAATAGCCCCAATAAACAGGTTTTTCTGACCCTAGGCTATGACCTCTTCGGCCTAGGGGCCCGAAACTCACCAGTCATGTTCCCCCTAAGGGTCCCTACAATGCTAGAAAATTTGCCACTGCTGAGTAATTGCCCTTTGAAAAGATGTGAGATTTTGGAACTGTAAATAGGAGGCCCAATGAAAGCCTATGGGGGATTTTACCAAATTTGGAGCCCTGTAACTCTGGTTTGCAGAGATGTAGGGAACCCATCTTTGGAGCCCAAGTCTAACAATATGTCTTCTACCTGCATGAGACATTTCGTGAGATTCAGACGTTGCTAACGGCCATTGCTGCGATTTATGTACGTCAGACTCGCCACCATTGAAATTGCCCAATAAACAGGTTTTGTGACCCTAGGCTATGACCTCTTCGGCCTAGGACTGCATTGAACGCGACCCACGCATTGTGCGCATTCTGGACAACACCAATTACTGGGTTTATACCCTTCTGGATCCACGGTACAAACACAATGTTCCAAAACTGCTTGAAGAAAGAGCCAGACAGGTCAAAATGGAAGAATACCAGCAGGCCCTTGTGGAGACTTTAGAGAGGAGATTGACATCCTCCCCCTCCTCTAGCCAGTTGTACGCCGACAGACTGACTTCCGCAAACCCAGGACGACCAGGAGGGCAGCAAACAACACAAGCCGCAGCTAGTGCCCAAAAGGGAATGGTATCGGCAGTGTCCTTGGAGTGAGAAAATTTTCTGACACCCATGCAGCAGCACACAGAACAGCAAGCGTGCAGATCCACCTCCAACACCGATCGCCTGGAGAAGATGGTCAAGGACTACATGTCAGATGGCGTAGCTGTGTTGAACAATCCATCTGCACCCTTCAACTATTGGGTATCGAAGCTAGACACCTGGCACAAACTGGCAATGTACGCAATAGAGGTGCTGGCTTGCCCGGCAGCCAGCGTTATGTCGGAACGCTGTTTCAGTGCTGCCGGAGGCATCGTCACAGATCGGCGGCGTATCCGCCTCTCCACAGAAAATGCAGACCGTCTGACTCAAATTAAAATGAATCAATCCTGGATTGGAAACGACTACGCAACACTCCCGGACCCCAACCAAGTAACATGAACAATGAACATCTGTGATGGGTTAGCGTTTCCGGTCCCTGTTTATTGAACCTCTCATCTGTATTACATTTATGACTGCATGGCGACAAAATGCAAATTGCTATCCGCACGCTTCTTGTCCCCATGCAAGGCCTGGGTTGTTGTGTCTCAAAGCGTGGCCTTCTCCTCCTGCGCCACCCTCCTCTTGTTCCATCACGTGTGCTGCTGCTGGGTTAGCGTTACCGGTCCCTTTTCCTGGAACCTCTTATATGTATTACATTTATGACTGCATGCCGACAAAAAGCATGTTACCTGTGCAAAGAAAACAGACATTTCCCGCATTTAAAAGACAGTTTTCCCTTTGAAACTTTAAAATCGATTTTCTCAAAAACTATAAGCTCTTTTTGCTAAATTTTTTTTCCTCTTGTACCCACTCCCAAGGTGCACATACCCTGTAAATTTGGAATATGTAGCATGTAAGGAGGCTTTACAAAGCACGAAAGTTCGGGTCCCCATTGACTTCCATTATGTTCGGAGTTCGGCCATGTTCGGCCCGAACCCGAACATCTAGATGTTCGCCCAACACTACACGTGACCCGTTCGGCCAATCACAGCGCTAGCCGAACGTTCGGGTAACGTTCGGCCATGCGCTCTTAGTTCGGCCATATGGCCGAACAGTTTGGCCGAACACCATCAGGTGTTCGGCCGAACCCGAACATCACCCGAACAGGGTGATGTTCTGCAGAACCCGAACAGTGGCGAACACTGTTCGCCCAACACTAATCCCAACAATCTTGGGAGTTAATGGGATGTGCCTTCTTCTGAGCACTGTACTTTGGTCTAGGGCCGCACAAAATCATGTCAGCACGACCTTGAACAGACCTGCCGGGTGGCCTGTCTCTGGGTCTGCCTCTGCCTGTTGTTTTGTCCATATCGGGGGGGATGAAGTGAAAGGTATGCACTGACTTGACTAATACAATGTGCAGTCACAGGTGCAGGGAAAGGTATGCAGTGACTGGTATTACAATACAATGTGCAGCTGTCACACAGGTGCAGTTAACAGGTATGCACGGACTGGTATACTAAACAGTGTGCGGTCACACAGGTGCAGTGAACAGGTATGCAAGGATTGTTATTACAAATGTGCAGCTGTCACACACAGGTACCGTGAACATGTGCAGTGACTGGTGGTATATTACACTGCTTGCGGTCACGTAGGTGCACTGAACAGGTTACAGGTATGCACTGCAGTGATTGGTATTACAAATGTGCAGCTGTCATACCCACACACAGGTACCGTGAACAGGTGCAAGGACTGGTGGTATTAACAATGTGTGCGCTCACGTAGGTAGGTAGGTGCACTGAACAGTGAACAGGTGCAGTGATTGGGGTTACAAATGTGCAGCTGCCTGTCACACACACAGGTAGTCACTGAATGTGCTGGGCCTTGCAGTGGCACAGTAGGAATTGCCACCAAGGGGTCAAAGGCCAGCTGCGACTGACTGACAGGGCTGTATATAATGCAAATGGGCCACAAAAAAAAAATTGATCACAAGAACAAGATTAGCTCTCAAAAGAGCTGTTGAGGGGTGCTTTTTTAGCAATAAGAATCAGCAAGGAGCAAGCTAACAAGCCTACAAGAGCCTAACTAAGCTTTCCCTATAGCTCTCTCTGCAGCAACTCCCCCTTCTCTAATTACTGCAGGCACACGAGTGAGTGAAATGCCTGACGCTGCCTGCCTTTTATAGGGGGAGGGGGCTCCAGGAGGGAGTGTAGCCTAATTGGCTACAATGTGCCTGCTGACTGTGATGTAGAGGGTCAAAGTTGACCCTAATGATGTAGCATAGGGGCGGACCGAACTTCCAAAAAAGTTTGCGGTTCTCTGTGATCGCGAACCACGGAAGTTCGCCTGTTCCCGTGTGCCAGCGAACCATTCGGGCCATCTCTAGACCTGAATGTCTCGATGCAGAACAAAGCTATGAGGATGTGAACCACACCCCGTTATCGCCCGCTAATCTTGATGTAATAAGTCCAATAAAAGGGCAACCAAGGGCATGAAAAGCGCAATAAGTAAAATAACTAACATTGACATGTCCTAATTTTTTAAGATTTTTTTTTTTTATTTTTTAGATTCAAAGTTTATATCAAATTTAAAATTTGAGAGGCGCTCTGTGTCTTTTGACTTTAGAACATTGGCACTTTTATTGGCCTGAAGAAATGGGCTTGTACCCACGAAATGTATGTGCAAATAAAATCTACTTTAACCTATCTCATTTGTGTATTTGGAGAGGTAAGCCAGATCCTTTTTTTTTTTGTACTTTTAATGAAGTTTTATCAATTCTGGGTGCCTCTCCACACTTGTTGTTTAAATCAAAGTAATTGTCTAATCTTAATATGAAAAAAGTTGTATAGTGTATGAATAGCTTAGCTCGTCCCTACCCTCTGCACTTTTTCTCTTTCTTTGTGAGTTATGGGTAATCTCCTGGAGCAGAAACTAGGTCATCCTCCATCTCTCCCAGCTGAGCCCAGCCTTGTCCAGGCTCTACATTGTGTAACTCAGTCAGGGCCACTGCGCTGGTGACGTGTGTGTGTGTGTGTGTGGGGGGGGGGGAGCACAGTGACAATAAGCTGTCCCCAGTCAGTGGAGGGATTCTCGCACGCCATGTCACATGTCAGTGATATGTTGTCACCTGACGCTTCCCACATTTCCAGGGGGGAATCTAGGACAGCAGCACTGTGGATGTCACAAGATGGATTTTGTGCACTTGTTATCATTATGGAATCATACATCACACCTGGAGGATGGGGAGGGAGAGATCAGTGCACTCCCTGACATTCCACAACCGCTGAGGAACTACAACTCCAGGGGCAAACCCAGAATTTTTAAAGGGGGGGATTCCTGAAAGGTCTCCCTCAGTCACGCACAATACAGTATAATAATATGGTAGGACATCATGCTGGGTACACACAATGCAATTTTCCGTCAGACTGACAGGATCTGACAATTGCTTCCTAAATGTCCGATCTGTTTCTGATCGACAACAGGATCGATCAGGAGCAGTTTGGATACAGATAATAATGAGGACAGCAGACATTGCTAGTGAAGGAGAAAGTGAAGCATTCACACAGTAAGGCACGGGACTGTGCTCATACCTGTATCTGTTAAGTTCCCCAGAGCTGCTCCATGCTCTGTACACATGAGCGTAACAATCACCCCTGCCACCCCTGCTGTTGCAGGGGACCCAGAGGCTTTGGGGGCCTCTCCACTTCCTTCTCCCCAACCGCGAGTACAGCCAATTTGCAAAGAAACCTCCCCATTCACTGACAAAAACCGTGTGCAGGAATGTGTGTACGTTTTTCCTGCTTACAGAGGCTGCTTCACAGCAGAGCACCCCTGCTGCCATTCGCCGGCTCCCAATCCCATGGGGTTTGGAGACAAAGGGGGCCCATGCTATCATTTTTTCAGGAGGGCCCTAATAAATCTAGTTACGCCCCTGTCTGTACACACTCTGCTGCTCCATGCTCTGTACATACATTGCTGCTCCATGCTCTGTACACACGCTGCTGCTCCATGCTCTGTACACACGCTGCTGCTCCATGCTCTGTACGCACGCTGCTGCTCCATGCTCTGTACACACGCTGTTGCTCCATGCTCTGTACATACTGTACATTGCTGCTACATCCAAAGTCAACTGTAGCAGGGAAAGAGCAAGCAGCAGCATGGTGCTGTGAGCTGCAGGAGGCCTGCAGGTATTCTGGTGTATCAACTTGTGCCTGTCCTCAGACACTGCACCATCCCTAGTCTGAGGGGGGATTCTGGGCAGCTGTAATCCCTACCTGCATGCCCTACCAGCTAGCAAAAATGAGAAACCTCAAAAGAGTACTTCCATCGCATCCTGGGTCCTGACGGCGAAACCGGAAGTGGTCGCCGGCGGGTCCAGGAGGATCGGAGCGAGGCTGCGAGGGCACCGGACAACTGCAGGGGGCTGAGGGAAGCCCCGGGTGAGTAAAACTCATTTTTTTTAATTTGGCTTAAGGTTCACTTTAAAGCTAATGGGAACCAGGTTTAAAAAAAAAAAAAATCAGATACTCACCTAAGGAGAGGGAGAGGGAGTCCCATAGAGAATTCCCTCTCCTCTCCCGGTCCCTGCTGTTCCGCTGGCTTCCCCCGTAGCGGTATTCAACCGTTTCGGTCAAATACCACTGGCTCCCGGCCGAATGGAGGCTTTGGAGATGCTCCGGGAGCCCGAGTGCTCCCGAAGACGGGCCCTCTATGACGCGTTCGCGTGTGCACCGCCTGTTTTCGGGAGGACTCGGCTCCCGAAGTCTCCCGAAGTCCCCTCGGTGTGGGACGAGAACGGAGGAGCCAGCGCAGCACCTGGGCCACCGGGAGAGGAGAGGGATGGCTCATTAGGACCGAGCCTTCCCTCTCCTTAGGTGAGTATCTGCCTTTTTTTTTTTATTTCAACCCGGGTTACATTAGCTTTAAGCTCACTCCTGTGTTGGCTTTGATGGTGTCAAGCCAACACATTCTCTGGCGACCTGTCGCCTTTTGCCACTGATCAGTCCTAGCATTAGGTCTTTCTCTAAGGAATTTGATCGCATCACGTGGCTGCAATATGTGAGTCTGAGTCTGGTGATCTTGTCTTTCAGCGATATGTCTGGTCCTATACGTTCCAAAACTACTTCGTTTGTCATCCTTGCTGTCCATGGAATGCGAAGCAACCATCGCCAGCACCACAACTTGAAGGACTCAATTTTTCTTCTATCTGCTCTTCTTAGGGTCCAGCTTTTGCAGCCATACATGGTTATGGGGAAAATGATAGCATGAACCAGTCTACATTTGGTCGTAATGCTAATGTCTTTGTTTTTCCATACTTGGTTGATGCTTATATCAATCATATCTTTTTTTCCTGCATATGAATAGTGTGGCTGCTATTCCTGTTGATTGGATTGATCAGCAAGGCTTAGCTTTGGTTATCATTAGGGTGGCTGATAACAGCTTTTTTACCTCTTAAAGCAAATCTGTGATGAAAATAATAATAATAAAAATACTTACCTAAGTAGTTTGGGAGCCTCAGGATGATCGAGATGCTACCCAGATCCTTCTCGAGCCCACCACTGCTTCCTGGAATTTCTTCTGATTTGTGGCTGCACTCCCATCTGTGTATGAGCACAGCTGTATCCATACTGTGCCTGTGCAAGTAAAGTCCCTGCATGCAGGTCCGGCCCTAGACTTTTTGCCGCCTGAGGCAAAATTAGAAAAAAATCGCCGCCCCCCCCCCCCCCAGCCGTGGGGGGGGGGGGTCCGCCGAGCTGGAGGGGTAGCGGGCAGAAAGGGGGTATTGGGCCTAGCGGTGGGGAGTGGGGGAGGGGGTTGGACTCCCCTCCCTCGCCTGGGTCCCCCGATCTGCGCTCCCCCTCCAGCGTTAAGTACCAGAGTGCATATGATTAAGAAGCAACGGGCGGGGGAATCACTCACCTCTTCCGCGTTCCATCGTCCGCTCCACTGACGTCACTTCCTGCAAGGCCGTCCACTTACAATACAGTGGGCGTCGTTGCCGGAAGTGAAGTCAATGGAGCACATGATGGAACGCGGAAGAGGTGAGTGATTGCCGCGCCCGTTGCC
This sequence comes from Hyperolius riggenbachi, assembly GCF_040937935.1. Lineage (NCBI taxonomy): Eukaryota > Metazoa > Chordata > Amphibia > Anura > Hyperoliidae > Hyperolius > Hyperolius riggenbachi. Next base: position 45,952,399 of record NC_090655.1, read on the forward strand.
TCTTAATCATATGCACGCTGGTACTTAACGCTGGAGGAGGAGCGCAGATCGGGGGACCCAGGAGTGGAAGGGAAGGTCCGACCCCCCCTCCCCACCGCTAGGCCCAAAACCCCCTTTCTGCCAGCTACCCCTCCAGCTCAGTGGGCGGCCCCCAGCATCCATGAACAGGCGGGTGCAGCGCCCCCAGATCTGCCGCCTGAGGCAAATGTTTCACCCCACCTCATGAGCGGGCCGGCCCTGCCTGCATATCCAGTAGAGCAAAGCCAATTGTGCATGGACCACAGCTTATCTGTCTTCTGCCTCTCAGCAATGGTACAAAAGCTGTACACTTATCAGTGGCAAAGCAAAGAAGTTATGGGTTCCATTGCTTGTTTTCACTGGGCCCCTGAAAAAATTCTATACATACTGGTAATCAGGGCTGGATTTACCATAAGGCACTGTAGGCAGGTGTCTGGAGGCGCATGATGATGGAAAGGCGTCTCACTCCCTTCCCTGAGATCAGAAATATGCATTTGCCATTGGAACTCGGAAATCGGATTTCTACAAAAAAACACCACATTTTCTCAAGGCGGTTATTTTAGCCCAATCACAGAACTAGGAAGCATTGGACCAATCAGAGGATGCCGAGTCAACTCAAAAGTATTTGGCCAATCAGACAATACAAAAAAAAAACAACCCAAAAAAAAGATTCCATGGAAATCGGATTTTGGTGGAAATACTGCATTACCACAACTTATTATTATTTAGTATTTATATTGCACCAACATCTTCCGCAGCACTGTACAGAGTATATTGTCTTGTCACTAACTGTCCCTCAGAGGGGCTCACAATCTAATCCCTACCATAGTAATATGTCCAGTGTAGTGTATGTATCGTAGTCTAGGGCCAATTTTGGGGTAAGCCAATTAACCTATCTGTATGTTTTTGGGGATGTGAGAGGAAATCAGAGTACCCGGAGGAAACCCATGCAGACACGGGGAGAACATACAAACTCCTTGCAGATGTTGAGCTGGCTGGGATTCGAACCGGGGAGCCAGCGCTTGCAAGGCAAGAGCGCTAACCACTACGGCA